>NC_135816.1:94507487-94649933 GCF_964213995.1 Mustelus asterias
GGACAAAATGTATTCAAATGTGCGGTGCCCAATACTGTGCATATCCTCAAAGCGCGATCTATAACGCCTCGCCTTGCTTCGCCCAATAGTAACAGAGATGTTGAGGAGCAGATGGGGAAACAGATCCTGGAGAGATGTAGGAATAACAGAGTTGTCGTGATGGGAGATTTTAATTTCCCAAACATAGATTGGAATATCCCTAGGGCTAGGGGTTTGGATGGAGAGGAGTTTGTTAGGTGTGTCCAGGAGAGTTTCCTGACACAGTATGTGGATAAGCCTACTAGAGGAGAGGCTGTACTTGATCTGGTGCTGGCTAATGAACCTGGACAGGTGGAGGATCTCTCGGTGGGTGAGCATCTTGGGGATAGCGATCATAATTCTATCTCCTTCACGATAGCATTGGAAAGAGATAGGATCAGGCAGGCTAGGAAAGTGTTTCTCTGGAGTAAAGGGAAATACAGTGTCATCAGGGAGGAAATTAGACGGGTAAATTGGAAGGAGGCATTCTTGGGGAAAAGTACCGAAGGAAAGTGGAGGATTTTCAAGGAATGTTTGTCTGGAGCTCTGCATGACAACGTTCCGATGAGACAGGGGGGTGTTGGTAGGGTACGGGAACCGTAGTGCACGAAGGTTGTGATGAACCTGGTGAATAAGAAAAGAGAGGCGTACAGAACGTTCAGAGAGCTAGGAGGTGTTAAGGATTTAGAGGAGTATACGGGATGTAGGAAGGAGCTTAAGAAGGAAATTAGGAGAGCGAGAAGGGGTCATGAGAAGACCTTGGCGGGTAAGATTAAGGAGAATCCCAAGGCTTTCTACAAATATGTCAAGAGTAAAAGGATGAGATGTGAAGGCATAGGACCCTTAAAAGGTGAAGGGGGAAAAGTTTGTGCGGAACCGTTAGAAATGGCGGAGGTGCTTAATGAATACTTTACCTCGGTATTCACGGTGGAAAGGGATCTGGGTGGTTGTACTGCTGGTTTGCGGTGGACAGAAAGGATCGAGCATGTGGGCATAAAGAAAGAGGATGTGTTGGAACTATCGAATGGCATCAAGGTTGGTAAGTCGCCGGGACCGGATGGGATGTACCCCAGGTTACTGTGGGAGGCGAGGGAGGAGATTGCGGAGCCTTTGGCGATGATCTTTGCATCGTCGATGGAGACGGGAGAGGTTCCGGAGGATTGGAGGATTGCAGATGTGGTCCCTATATTCAAGAAAGGGAACAGGGACAGCCCGGGAAATTACCGACCGGTGAGTCTAACCTCAGTGGTTGGTAGGTTGATGGAGAGGATCCTGAGAGACAGGATTTATGATCATCTAGAGAAGTTTAGTATGATCAAAAGTAGTCAGCACGGCTTTGTCAAGGGCAGGTCGTGCCTTACGAGCCTGGTTGAGTTCTTTGAAAATGTGACCAAACACATTGACGAAGGAAGAGCGGTGGATGTGGTCTATATGGACTTCAGCAAGGCGTTCGATAAGGTCCCCCATGCAAGACTTCTTGAGAAAGTGAGAGGGCATGGGATCCAAGGGGCTGTTGCCTTGTGGATCCAGAACTGGCTTGCCTGCAGAAGGCAGAGAGTGGCTGTGGAGGGGTCTTTCTCTGCATGGAGGTCAGTGACCAGTGGAGTGCCCCAGGGATCTGTTCTGGGACCCTTGCTGTTTGTCATTTTCATAAATGACCTGGATGAGGAAGTGGAGGGATGGGTTGGTAAGTTTGCTGACGACACCAAGGTAGGTGGTGTTGTGGATAGTTTGGAGGGATGTCAGAAGTTACAGCGAGACATAGATAGAATGCAAGACTGGGCGGAGAAGTGGCAGATGGACTTCAACCCGGATTAGTGTGTAGTGATCCATTTTGGCAGATCCAATGGGATGAAGCAGCAGTATAATATGAAGGGTACCATTCTTAGCAGTGTAGAGGATCAGAAGGACCTTGGGGTCCGGGTCCATAGGACTCTTAAATCGGCCTCGCAGGTGGAGGATGCGGTCAAGAAGGCGTACGGCGTACTAGCCTTCATTAATCGAGGGATTGAGTTTAGGAGTCGGGAGATAATGCTGCAGCTTTATAGGACCCTGGTTAGACCCCACTTGGAGTACTGCGCGCAGTTCTGGTCACCTCATTACAGGAAAGATGTTGAAGCCATTGAAAGGGTGCAGAGGAGATTTACAAGGATGTTGCCTGGATTGGGGGGCATGCCTTATGAGGATAGGTTGAGGGAGCTTGGTCAGTTTTCCCTGGAGAGACGAAGGATGAGAGGTGACCTGATAGAGGTTTACAAGATGTTGAGAGGTCTGGATAGGGTAGACTCTCAGAGGCTATTTCCAAGGGCTGAAATGGTTGCTACGAGAGGACACAGGTTTAAGGTGCTGGGGGGTAGGTACAGAGGAGATGTCAGGGGTAAGTTTTTCACTCAGAGGGTGGTGGGTGAGTGGAATCGGCTGACGTCGGTGGTGGTGGAGGCAAACTCGTTGGGGTCTTTTAAGAGACTTCTGGATGAGTACATGGGATTTAATGGGATTGAGGGCTATAGATAGGCCTAGAGGTAGGGATATGATCAGCGCAACTTGTGGGCCGAAGGGTCTGTTTGTGCTGTGGCTTTCTATGTAACTCCACGTCACCTGTTAATATTCAGTTTTCTCAATTAATTTGTATTTCTATTATTAACATTGCAATCATCACTTTCATCATCATCATTATATACGTGTTGTTTTGACGACAATATATCAGCGATATGATTCTTTGAGCCGGGCTGGCTTTTCGAAATTTAATTACTTTTTCAATAATTTAGTCCCCTCCGCCACCCCATTCCAGATGACCGCCGATTTTTTGCAATTCGAGATCTGCACTGATTTTCCCGAACAATGTGATTGACTGCGTGTAGTTTTGATCTGCTTCCACCTCGTTGGCTTATAATACAATCATTTTTGTACTACGAAAAAAATGCATAGCCCTCGATTGTTTTCTTTCGACCATTAGGAGGGCGTGTCTGTCTGAAAACAGAAGCCTGTAACTCACTATGAAACAGCTATTCCCTCGATGTGTTATGAATGAAAATCTCGGTGCCTTCTCAAGGAACCTAACTTGCATACTAAATTGCAAATTTGCTTGTTACTGTCTAACCAAATCATTATGCATTTCAAACCAATCTTCGTGTTTTTTATACTCAATACATCTAGCTTTTCGATACAGGATTCAATATGGCTCAAAGTGTGCTCTGTCACAGATCTGTGTATGATATTCATGCTTCCCCAACCTCGATTATATAATCCGTTTTCCTAACACTGTCATTCAGAAGCACCAATCCTATCATCCTCCAAACTGAAAGGTAACAATTTACCATGACTCTATGTGGCACGGTAGCACAGTGGTTAGCACTGCTGCTTCACAGCTCCAGGGTCCCGGGTTCGATTCCCGGCTCGGGTCACTGTCTGTGTGGAGTTTGCACATTCTCCTCGTGTCTGCGTGGGTTTTCTCCGGGTGCTCCGGTTTCCTCCCACAGTCCAAAGATGTGCGGGTTAGGTTGATTGGCCAGGTTAAAAATTGTCCCTTAGTGTCCTGAGATGTGTAGGTTAGAGGGATTAGTGGGTAAAATGTGTGGGGGTAGGGCCTGGGTGGGATTGTGGTCGGTGCAGACTCGATGGGCCGAATGGCCTCCTTCTGCACTGTATGATTTCTTTCTATGATTAACGTCATAAAGCCATTTTTAATAATTCCACAGATTTTCCCATTGCTTCTGCGGTAATTATATTCATCGTCATTTCATGTTGCACCTTTTGAAATGAGCAATTAAAATTCACAAAAAGAGCACAAACTACATTAACGTCTTGAACCCTTTCATTTCCTTCATTAGAATCAATTTGAATAGACGAACAGGTTGAGAGTTTTAATGATTCTCTAAGTGTGCTGAATTTCCTTAACTTATTGAAAACTTTCAATTATTTGTCCCCCACCCCCCATTCCCTTGATTATTGTTCAGCAATACTTAAAATTACTGACGTTAACCAAGCATAAGTTATTTGTAGTCCAGTTGCGGCCACACATCGCATATGTTGCTAATAAGAGACACACCAGCATGTTATTTTACATTTCGTATAAGTTTGTCAGTAAAATATCTGAGTTTTTTAAAAAGTTTGCTGCCAATTCTATTGTCCACTTTGTTTCCCTCTCAACCTTTTTTTGGCTTTGCTATGATTTTCCTCGAATAACTCACCAGAATTACCAGTTGTGCTTTCTCCCAAAAGCTCGTTGTAACTTCTTCTCCGCTTATACTTAACTTTCATAAAACAGCAGGTTCCAACGACACTGATTATTCCCACAGATACCAGAACGATGGCAGTTACTACAAGCTCTTTCGTGCATGTTTTTTCCATTTTTTCGGTTACTTCATTCACTGTAAGATAATCAAAACATTTTGAGCTGCCAGTGTTCAAGTATTTATTGAAGCTTAAAATGTTTTAGTCTACGATAAGCTATTTGAAAATTGGTCTACTATATCTGTTTTAATTCTACTTCTTCTCGACATTTCTGTTTGCATTTATAGATCTCTGTCGTATTTGTTGTTTGTGTTAGATGTGGTATCTATTTGTAATCGTCTTTGCTTCTTCACCTTGCTTTCGGCACAGGCTGATGAGTTGTAGACATTTTTGTTTCGTCAAAAATGATGCCAAATGTTAGCTATACCTATGATGTAATTGGCATGTTCTATTGCGTAAACACGTATGCATGTTTGAACAACTCTATCTAAATGTGCCCAAGACATCATATGGTTGTACAAAACCATATCTCCCCACCGATATGTTACATAATTAGGTTCTTCCATTATATTCATATCACAAAAAAACTAAACGTAATGCAGTGACAGTAAGAAAGTGTTCTTCTTCGCTTTTTATTCACGATTTTAGGTTGCCATTCATTCTGAAACGAACGGTGACTGATGGGGAGGTGATTGGTCATGTTTGGATTTGCCTGTTCTTCTCATACAGGACACACAATTTTCCACATAGTCCAGTGGATGCCGGTGTTGTAACTGTACAGGAAGAGCTGGAATATCCAAAATGATTGCTGAAATTCAACAAAGTGGCACTTGAATTTCTGTTGTCTATCAATGAACTCAACTTTATATAGAGGGATCCGGTGGAATATTTAGATAAACAAGTGATTCAAGTAAAAATATATATACTTTTTAAAAAATCACAGAATGCAAGAACACTCGCGAATGTAAAATATTAATACTGAAGTGGTCAAGAGATCAGAAAACTTCCATAACATCATTCCAGAGTTGTGCAATCCAGCTCATTATGGTGAGAACAGACAGAACCATGAAATTTGCAATAAAAAATGACCACCAATTTCAGAATTAATAATAATTTCCGAGAGTGGATGACAGTAAACGTGCTGCGACAGGTGAAATTGTCGTCACAATAATATACTAGATATTATAATTTGTTAATCGAGGCTTATAAAGTAAGATCAAGGATGTGTGGTACAGGGAAAAGTAACAATAATTGGCTTCAACGTGCGTATTGAATGCAGTTATATCCATCACTTCCCTGTAAGGATCTGATTTCATCAATGATTATACAAGAGATTGCCTGGAAGATGACAACAAAGCTGGAAAATTCTGGCCACACTATTTGGCAAGATTTTCCTTGTGAAATGTGACTCTGACGGAAGATTCAGTTGACATAAAAAATCCTGTCATATGGATTAGATACAGTGCAGACAAAAATCCGTTGCAGTCAGCACTGAGGCATTCAGTAAGGGGAACTAATTATTTTTAAGCAGTTGCTTCAAAACTGAAGCTGAACTAGAGGGGATGCGTTATGATGCAAACATTGGCGAGGGTCTGGAAATCATGCACTGAACGGGTGTCTCACTTTATTCTTCACTTTTCCGATAGTTCTGGCAAATTAATTCAACATTACAGATGGTTGTTTCTGCACGGTTAAATATTGATTTTGACATGCACTGCGATTTCATAAAGCTATGTTTCAGGTAAAAGATCTTCTGACATGATTTTGAATCTAGAAAAACGCAGTGTTTCCAACGATTTTAATAAGCAATTATCTTTAAAATTGCTCACGGACAACACGATACGTTGAAAAGAGCGGGAAAAATTAAGTTCTTGTGAATTTACGACGTTCATATCACAAAAAAACTAAACGTAATCCAGTGACAGAAAGAAAGTGTTCTTCTTCGCTTTTTGATGCAAATTTGTACCGTGTATGTATATGTATCAGAATATTGAAATCAGAGTCAATTATTGTGCACATAAACATATTTTGGTACAAGTTTCTCAGCAATGCAAAAGTAACCACTCAAACATATAGTTTCATTATGAATGTATCTGGGGAACCAGACATATACAGATGTGTATAGGAGGTGTAGGAGTAGAGTGAAGAGAGAAATCAGGAGGGCAAAAAGGGGACACGAGATTGTTTTGGCAGATAAGGCAAAGGAGAATCCAAAGAGCGTCTGCAAATACATAAAGTGCAAAAGAGTAACAATGGAGATAGTAGGACCTCTTAAGGATCAACAGAGTCATCTATGTGCGGATCCACAAGAGATGGGTGAGATCCTAAATGAATATTTCTCATCAGTATTTACTGTTGAGAAATGCCTGGATGTTAGGGAACTTGGGGAAATAAAGAGTGATGTCTTGAGGAGTGTACATATTACAGATAAGGAGGTGCTGGAAGTCTTAAAGCGCATCAAGGTAGATAAATCCCCGGGACCTGATCAAGTGTATCCCAGGACATTATGGGAGGCTAGGTAGGAAATTGCGCTTCCCGTAGCAGAGATATTTGAATCATCGATAGCAACGGGTGAGGTGCCTGTAGATTGGAGAGTGGCAAATGTTGTACCGTTGTTAAAAAGGGCTACAGGGAACTACAGACCAATGAACCTCACATCTGTGGTAGGTGAATTGTTGGAAGGTTTTTTGAGAAACAGGATCTCCAGGCATTTAGAGAAGCAAGTACTGATTAGGGACAGTCAGCATGGCTTTGTGAGTGGAAAATCATGTCTCACAAATTTGATTGAGTTTTTCGAACGTGTAACCAAGAAGGTAGATGAGGGCAGTGCAGTTGATGTTGTCTACATGGACTTTAGCAAGGCCTTTGACAAGGTATCGCATGGTAGATTGTTGCATCAGGTTAAATCTCACGGGAGCGAGGGTGAGGTATCTAAATGGATACAAAATTGGCTTCTTGACAGAAACCAGAAGGTGGTTGTAGAGAGTTGTTTTTCAAACTGGAGGCCTGTGACCAGTGGTGTGCCTCAGCGATCAGTGCTGGGTCCACTGTTATTTGTCACTTACATTAATGATTTGGATGAGAATATAAGGGGCAAGTTTGCAGATGACACCAAGATTGGTGGCATAGTGGACAGTGAAAAAAGTCATCTCCAATTGCAACGGGATCTTGATCAATTGGGCCAGTGGACTGGCGAATGGCAGATGGAGTTTAATTTGGACAAATGCGAGGTGATGCATTTTGGTAGATTGAACCAGGGCAGGACTTACTCAGTTAATGGTAGGGCGTTGGGGAGAGTTACAGAACAAAGAGTTCTAGGGGTACATGTTCATAGCTCCTTGAAACTGGAGTCACAGGTGGACAGATGGCATGCTTGGTTTCATAGGTCAGAACATTGAATACAGAAGTTGGGACGTCCAGTTGAAGTTGTACAAGACATTGGTGAGGCCACACTTAGAATACTGCGCGCAATTCTGGTCACCCTATTACAGCAAGGATATTATTAAACTAGAAATAGTGCAGAAAAGATTTACTAGGATGCTACCGGGACTTGATGGATTGAGTTATAAGGAGAGGCTGGATTGACTGGGACTTTTTTCTCTGGAGCGTAGGAGGCTGAGGGGTGATCTTATAGAGGTGTATAAAATAATGAGGGGTACAGATCAGCTAGATAGTCAATATCGTTTCCCAAAGGTAGGGTAGTTCTAAACTAGAGGGCATAGGTTGAAAGTGAGAGGGCAGAGATTCAAAAGTGTTCAGAGGGTCAACTTTTTTCACACAGAGGGTGGTGAGTGTCTGGAACAAGCTGCCAGAGGTAGCAGTAGAGGCGGACACAATTTTGTCTTTCATTAAACATTTAGATAGTTACATGGGTACGATCGGCATAGACGGATATGGGCCAAATGCGGGCCATTGGGATTATCTGAGGGGTTTTAAAAAATTGTCGGCATGGACAAGTTGGGCCGATGGGCCTGTTTCCATGCTGTAAACCGTTATGACTCTTTGACGCTAAGCGCGAAAACTGAATTCAAAGAAGACTATTCCACCTTTTTGAGACGGTATGGGAACCTTGACCGTTCTATCTTTCGATTAAAGTGACAATTTGAATATCTTGCCGTGAGAATTTAACGAGAAAAACTAACCGCACATGCCAAATAATGTTCAATGAACTAAATTAAAAACAGTAAGTAGTTGTGTTCAGATAGATCCAACGAAGACTTGAGTTAACTGAAACTTGCATTAAGTCTGTGTCAGTGGATTTGAACTGATGATAAATGTATTTGAGGAGTTCTGGTTAATATATAGTTCATGAAGAGAATCGACATGCCTTCCCATTACGACGCGAAATGTAACTAATTTTAGATAGTATCTACCTTTTGCTTGAAGTGTCAAACAGTCTGTCGTGTTATCCAATGCGTCATGAAAGTCACACTTGTATCCACTGGAATTTCCAAACGAACCAATGAGCAATCCAAACAGAAAAGAAAGGATCATTCCATACCCCCAACGTCCAAATCTGAACCGTCTTGGCAATGTTGTTGCAACACCAATCGCTGCACGAGAAGGAAACTGACATGAATATTTTTATTGCACTGTATCTTGAAATATCCTGAATGTGTTAAGACATTGAATTTATTTTGTTCATTCCTTTCAATATATATCGTCAGTTACATTGCTGTTCATTCCTAGCTGACCCCCATATTGTGCACTCGAGGCGTTTTCTTCTTTAAACCAAAGAAATGATGTGGATCACACATTCGTCAGCGCAAAAATGCGCGTTGTGTTTGCATAGCTTGTCAGGGCAGAATATTCTATTCAAACAATCGACAACCGGAGATAATAGGACACTTTAGACACAATGGAAGGAGAGGAAAGGCACTTTTCTTCCGCCCTTTTAAGTAAGGAACAGAAATGTCATGAATCGTTTAGTTTTAAAAAGCACATGAGATGGCTTTAATGCCAACATGCGTTGGTGCTGCAGCAGTGAAATTCAAGATATGTAAATACTCATCAGTTAAGAACCATATGTGAGTCAGCAGTTGAATCATTGATGCCCATGAATTCTCACTGGAAATTTTAAAGGACCTTAAATTCACAAATTATACAAATTTTGGTCAAAGTATTGTTAGGAGACTAAAGGTAGTTTAAAGGGCTCAAGATTTGAATTGGTAAGACTTCACTGCAATTTCTAAAACATTGTTTGAAATACTGCAGCAAATCAGCGGCTGGATATCGCAGATTCGATGGAGGGCTTTACGACAAAGAAGTGCGAATAGGGTTGTGGTAAAATCCTGGTTTGGATTCACTGTTAATTTGGAGTGGACAATGTGGTTGAAAGTGTCTTCTGTAAAACCTGGACTAGATTTATAACCGTAAACTGCAAAGCAAAATGTGCATTTTGAGAGAGGGTTTGAACGCATGTTTTGTGAGTAGAGTTCAGAATCTCCCAAATGACAAACATCTGTAGGCATTCTGAGGAGAAAATCATGGGCATTCACTTGGAGTTCAGCGTGAAGTGTGTATTTTCGGTATTCATCTAGTGTACTTAAAATAGATTTTGTGTATTAACAAGACCTTTGTAGCTTTTAATGTACTTTGCAATCTTTGTTCATCTTAAATTCTGTGCGTACTTGTTAAGCTAAGAGGGAGTAAAGCATCATTTTGCATAATCCAAGTTTTCATGATTGAGTTTTCTTTTCCTGTTTTTATAATTAATTAGTGGTCTCGTGGCTCTGTTCTGCCACGTTTTATAAAAGCAACTTAGACTTTGTGGCAGGAGTCAGCCACATTCCCATTCCGTGATCTTCCCATCCAGTTAGAACGTCAACTGGAAATGTAGCAAAATTGGAAGTTCTTTCGGAATTTCAAACCGTAGAGAAAGGGTGATTGGACGTTGACCAATAAAATATTAAAAATGCGAGACAGATTGCATGAATGGCGCATTATTAGAAAGTGGTCCTCCGAACCGTTTGTGTTTCCACAATCATTTAAGCATGAGAAGGATAAAAGGTGATAATATCAAAGAAAAACGTATTCAGGAAAGAGATTGGATAGTTTGCACTGGTCACTCGATTTCATCTCGTATCAAAAATTAAGATGCTGTGGTTAGAAGAGACATTCTGAGGCAAAGGTATTTCCATCGCAACAATCGTGACATATTAGGGCAAGTGGTTTGAAATTAAATGGAAAGAAGGGTTGTAGTAGTAGGAAAGGAAACATTTCATAAGGAAATTGACGATTTTTCTGCCGCAATGGTGCAGCTGAAACGTGCTATTTCGGCATCAAAGAGCGAGGGGTATAGTTCTCAAGATATTGGAAATAATTATTCCAGTATTGGTGATAGGAAGTCAGGCTACTGGAGGTTTCAGAAGTTTTATGCTTAAATATGTTTTCACTTTCTCATCTAACAAAATAAGTAAGCAAATTAAAATTTGATAGGTGCAGAAGCAAAATAATAATAGATGGTAGATGATGAAAAAAAGGTCCACCAATTTTTTTAAGGAAAACAGATTGGTGAGAAGCATTAATAGGAGGGTTGGTTCTTTGCATGGCGTTAATTTAAGGCGTACGTTTGTAAATTAATTTCGTACAGTGGGAATTTTTCATAAATTATCAATCGGCGGAATTCATTTCATCCTACGTAATGGTTTGGCTTATGGAGACAGTAATCTGCTTAGTAACAGGCAGTTGATCACGATGATCTTCACAAGATATGCAAACTCCTGTAGAAAAAAAATCTAATGACTCACGTTGAAGATAACAAGGGATTCAAGCAGAACAGATCAAAACATGAAATGTACTTTCACAATTGAAAGAGGGAGTTTACAATGAAAAAGAAGAGAACTGATTCGAACAATTCAGAATCTTTCAGTGAAGGTGGAATATCTCAGTTAGAATTTGCACTGTCGAGAGAAAAACATAAAAAATTACACATTTAGTAAAGGTTAATGCCCCGATAAAAATGACGAATTTGAAGCATCCGTAATTATTTATCAAGTATCGTATAAAATGTTTGGAGAAGGAAAAATAATTTGCAGTCACCCAGTATAATTGATGAATGGATAACTGAAACGTTAAACTACCGAATAGTTAGAACTTCGTCTGGCAAAAGGCAATGAGGTTTCCGAACTAGAATGTAAAATGGAAAAAAAAGTGAAGCAATTCGATGGAGGGTGGATATTCGAAAGTTATTCCTTTGAATAAAATCCATTGTTCAATAGTGATCGAGTTGATCGAAGATCTGACTCAAGTAATTTCGCTCATCAGCAAAATGAATAATGGACAATCGGGAAAAAAACTGAAGTACATGCAATACTGGAAAATGTGAATTGTCATGGAGAAATTCTGAAGTTAAAAAAGTGAACTTTATGACTCAACGAATGGAGGCTGTGATTTTAGAATGTCTGCCAGTGATGTATTTGTTGAAAGAACAGTTTGCCAATATTCATTCAAACTCTACTGAGAACTACTATGGCAGTACATAAATTTTGCAAAATGGTTGAATGATTGAGAAAAAAATGAAACTTCAAAGAGAGGAGTTGATTGGCATGGCTTAAACAGAATTCAAAATAACTCATTTGGAATGGGATTAGGTGACATGATCACGAAAATTTCAAATAAAAGAAGAATGCAAAACCATGAGAAGGAGGTTATCAACATTCTTAAAGCGGCAGAAAGAGATGTAAGCGAGAGGAGAAATGAAATTTAAATGAACAAAATTGCATTTTGACTGTGGTATAATGAAATGCAAACTTACCACGTGTTAACTTGGCAAGTGGCCTTGAGAATGGAACCATGTCTAAAAGTTATGAAACGGAAAATTGTATTTCAACATTAATCTGAACCATTTTTGATTTGAAAACTGGAAATCCGAAATAAAAGAATGGCAGGACTTGAGTTACGATAATGCCACAATTTATAGAGTCTGATACTGCTGTTATAAGTATTGTCCTGAATTTTGTCACGACATTGAAACGATATAGTTTGTCATGTTTAATTGTGGACAAAGTAATCAACAGTTACATGATGTTTTAAAACATGCGGGCATATAATTGTTATGTTAAATTTGTGTAAAGTAAATGTGTAAGAGTCATTTATTTCAAAAGAGGACGTCTTGGGAAAACAATATTTGTCGTCAGCCATGTATTCGAACTGGTAAACATTAGGTATAACTTTAACTGTGTTATTTCAGTGTTTCTGCGGCTGGAAGGATAAGACCATTATTCGGATTCATTGTGGGCAAAGGGGGTTGCAAGTATGGGGTTTGGATAGTTTCCAGCCGTGTATCTGCAGTGCTTAGAAAGGTCTATGTTTTGTAAAATAAGGATTTGGCTATCCTTAGCAACAGGAAGCCTACTTCCCAGAGGCAAGGATTAGTTCTTTTTGTTATTGTTTTTAGCTGGTAGCTAGGGCATTTGGAGATGTGGAGGGGCCAAGAATTTAACTCTGACAGCTTTGCTAGAAGCAATTGGTTCTGGAGAGAAAAAGGGGAAAGATCACTGTCAGAGTTTCGAGACGAATAGCCGCACTATGATGTCATGGTTATCTGAATTCAAGCACAGAACAGAGGAAATTTGGAGCAATAATAGATTACTGTTCAGTAAAGTCACAAATAATCGAACAGGCATTGGAACCTGAGAGCCCAGAAAGGCAACTGTAGTTGTACTAACGTTCACAAGATATTACTGCAATTTGTGATGGATAATATGAAATAATCAAGTAAATGCATGGCCGGAACTCGGAGTTTGTGTAGGAGGCCATAAGAGAAGTAAATTGCAAAGGTGTTGCTGTAACATTCTGGATTTGGATTATCTGTCTAAAACGGAGGTAACTCTTTCTTAATAGTGTCATTTGTTAAACTTTAGAATGGAAACAACTAATGGAATGCCTTATTCTGAGAGAGGATTCGAAAGTGTGTTTGGAAGTGGAATTCGGAATCCCTCATATGACAAGAATCTGGGGGAAGTCTGCAGAGACATCCACAGGCATTGACATGACGTTCACTCCGATCTTATATGCTTAAAATTGACTTTGCGTACAAATGAGAATATTGCAATTGACAATGTACTTTGAAATCGGTGTCAATCATCGTCTTTTTTTCATTTGTTAAGCTAAAGGGGTGATAAAGGAGGAATGTGTAATCATCCAACTTACTGTGTTCATTAAATGTTGTTTGTCTTGTTTCATTGACTCAGTACCTTAACATTGTATAAAGATACAAGTAAAATCTACCGTCATTTTAGACAGGGTTTTATTCAGCGACCTTCAGTCCAGAAATGTCATCAACCGAGATCGTAAAAGTAGCAGCTCATCATGGAATCCCTCAGTCCAGAATGAGACCATTCAGCCGATCAAGTCTGCAACGACTGTAAGATGATGTATATTCCCCAGGATTTCTCCATGTTACACTGCTCATTTACCAGGGCTCATCCACCTCATTTACCAGGGCTCATACACGTCTTTAAACTGGGTGAGCAAGCCCATGCAGACACGAGAAGAATGAATAAACTGCACGCAGTCATCCAAAGTTGGAATCGAACCTGGGAAGTATTTACTTTTCAAGTGGTGCATTGATTTGCTATGACTTGGGATAATCCACGCAGCTACTGCAATACAATTGCTGGAAATTGTAATTCACTTGAATGTACGAGTTCATCCTCCCATGGGATTCAATGAGCCTGATATCACGAAGTAAAGAAAAACTACCTCAACGTCAGTCAGTACTGTGTGAATTTCAGGTAAGTTCAGCAGGAAAACGTCTCCGAAAAACACTCTAAATACGGTTGGTCACAGAGAATTAAAAGCAGCTTTCAACCATTTGAGTAACTATATGAAGCTAATGACACAAGCCTATGTTCCACAGTTTCTGAAGTAAAATAATAATAATTTGATTTACGATGGTGAGCTGCACAATGGTTTTGACAACGTTGTCTTGGGTCTGACTCTGAAGTTCTCACATGTGAAAATGAAATACTTATTAGCACTATCGGTGAGGATAAACAGGATTTAGCAGACATTTGAATATGATTTACTACATAAAGATGACATTGATATGTTTAAGTCTTTTCCGTACAATGCCACAATTCCTAGGTTGCACCTCTGGCAGCAATTTAAGAGAACACGCATGGCTAGAAGACGTTGTGCCCTATTTTCGCTACGATATAAACACAACTGTTCGATTTGATCTATTTTATTTTCATTTCATCAAAGCACGATAAACTTTAGCAAATTGTTGTCATAAAAGAATACAATTTGGCGCAATTATTTATTATACGTGCAAATTAAAACTTAGTAATTAATTTACCAGACAAACTATATCCCTCTGCACGTCTGAATACTACTGTTGTCTCATAAATTTGACGAGGACATAGAGAAAATGGTACAAACCTATAGAATAAGCCAGGAAAACCAGAAGGCACCACCGGTAGCTTCCCTACATCCTTCGGAAGTGGCCATGGGTTAGGATAATTACGCACTTTGCAGGGCAATTTATGGGTTCCATGTTTGTGTTATTTATTAAAGCCCATTCTCAGTGAATGAAGGTGCAGCAGTTAACGTTCACCACGATACCTTACGACAATATTTTAGTAACCATGAAATGCCATAAGTTTTACTGAAGGACAGCAGTTGCCAAGAGTGAATTTAAGGCATTTACAGGATCAAACGGAATTCAACATGTCCGCACAACTTCTTATCACCAACCATTGAACGAATTAGCAGACCAGGTTGTCTAAATGTTAAAAGGGGAATGAAGAAAAACAGACAAGATGTTTTGGGGACACCAAGGTGGCAAGTCTTCTCTTGACTTATACAATGATGCCACGTGTAATGACAGGTGTAGCCACGGCCGACTTACTTATGGACAGACGCCTATAGGCAATGCCAAAACATACATTCGCAAACATGAAGGGAAGGGAGGAAGATAATCAAAGAACGCCAAAAAGGGGCCATGGCAAAATAAAATCGATATTTTCGGAAGGACAAATGGTCATTGTGAAAATTTGGATGCAACACCCAATGGACGGCAGGAATAATTCTCTTCGAAACAGGGCCAGTGTCCTACATGGTAAACATCACAAAGAAAAGACTTGCACCACCTAAAAAGTCGGGAACCATGAACAGAAGAATCCAAGTCAGCGAGCATGTTATTGCAGACCCTAAGTACATACAGGAAGGACATAATTCTTCTACCAACGGGAGGCAGCGAAACGCCTCAGGAGACGTCCGACCCTAAAATGGAGACAGAAACATTACAAGGCCAGCAATAAGTCATCGGTTAGGAAGAACCACCTCCAATGATAACTCGTTAATTGTCAAGAAAAGGGCACTCGTTGATCTGCGATAAACAACGTGACAAGGCGAAAAAATGAAGTGGAAAAAGGCTAATGGGCAAAAGGCAAAGGAGGCCCTGGCGCCCAAGGAGCGGCAACTCAGACTTGGAGGGGGAGGGTTATGATAACCCACATGATTTGCATTGGGGCTGGCTAATTGGCCTTCCAATTGGGCTCTATGAATACGAGCTTCCTTGGGATTGGTAATTAGCCAAGGAAGTAGAGCTCGAATACCGAACACTGTGTTGAGCAAACCCTGAGATGGTACAATAACATTTTTTTCCGGTTCGGACCTGTTGTTTTTACCACAGGCTTGTGGTTACTGTTTGTTTTCATTGTGTGCAAGATAAGCACTGTTATTCCGTAGCTAACTTCTGGAGTTATTATAATACTCCATCAGCCAGATATTTTCCGATCTATCCTAGTCTCATCTGTACATGTGGATACCGTACATTCAATCCACAATACTCTTATTGATATTTATCATTCCCAACTGAGGCCAGAACAGAGGCTCCTGTTCGACTGAAGTCTTCATGGCCAACAAATCAGACGAAAAACCTTTAAACTTATCGGATTTTTTTCTAACAACAAACCATTCTTCTTTTCATGGCAATATGTAACCCAGAACATCACGAGATTTCATTTTCCACAATGACGTTTGACAGCTCACTTTATCAGATATATTCCAGAAGTCCAAGACCAAACCATTTCTATTTATCTACGGCCCATGTTACTCATTGAAATCAGTCCAATACATTTTATACAATACCGTTCTGAATCTTCCAGATTAACTTAATTTGCCTAAATGCCTAGCTATAAACTCCTTAATGATCAATTCTATCAGATTCCACTCTGTCAGGAAAATGTCAGGAAAATTGTCAAGGGATTTATGCAATTTTTTGTTAATTATTAATAATATGGTATTATTAAATCGATTAAAATCAGTGTTTTCTTTAAGAAAGCGCCTGTTTGAAAACGTTGCTTATACTTATGGAGTTCATCTCACTTAAAATTGTGCTTCTATTCTGCTTCCAAATGTTACACCGTGAAAAAAGAAAGAAATGCTTAGAAGCATTCATATCCGCAGTCATTATTTAGGTCAGATGGCTCTTTGAGTTTCGTGTTTAGCTGCATATGTTGCAGTTGAAACAAAGAAGTTGCAGAACTAGCATCCTACAGCTCTGCCAGGAGTAAGCTGGGGAATGGTGGCATAGTGGCAATCCCATTGAGCTGCTTTTCAGAAGTTCAGCTAATGCTCTGGGACACTGGGTTCAACTCCTGACATGGCAGGTGGTGGAATTTAAAGGCGGCACGGTGGCACAGTGGCACATTGGTGCCTCACAGCTCAAGGGACCAGGGTTCCATTAATGGCTTGGGTCACTGTCAATGTGGAGTTGGCAGATTCTCCCCGTGTCTGCGTGGGTTTCCACCTGGTGCTCCGGTTTCCTCCCACAGTCCAAAGATGTGCGTGTTAGGTTGTTTAGTCATGCTAAATTGGCCCTAGTTTCGGGGATGGGGGGAGGGAGAGTTATCAGGGTAAATATGTGGGGTTACGGGAACAGGGCCTGAGTGGGATTGTGTTTGGTGCAGACTCGATTGACAGATTGGCCTCCTTGTGCAATGTAGGGATTCTATGAATCTATGAAACCGGAGCTGCAAAATGACAAACTTGACCAGAAACAGCGAACGATCAGACACCATGGAAGTAGGGAGGAAAGAATGACGTAGGAAGAACAGAAACCAAGAAGTTGAACAATGTAGTTACCAGGAGAATTTAATGGATTTTTCTGAGGTTGAGCAATTTGTTGGGCGCTGCTGCCTCACAGCTCAAGGGACCGGGGTTCTGTTTCAGCCTCTGTTAGCTGCCTGAGTCGAGTTTCCAGGTCCTCTCCTAGGTTTTTGCTACCTTAGCCCAAATCCGTGCTGTATCAGTTAATTGGACATGCTAACGTTTCCCTTGGTCTGTTTGCCAGTATGAGTGTGTGCCTTGCGATGGACAGGCGTGCTGCCGTGTGTTAATGCTGCCTAACGCCCAGAAGTCTCCTCTAACTCCCGGTAACCGTGAATTGGCGCAAGCAGTCAGTGAAACATCCAGCTCGGAAACTAGAGCTAATGTGGGTAAGCAAATATCAGAGGTATATCAAAAGCTTGTTGCCATCCACATTTAAATCAGTTGTGAAGAGTATGTGCAACAGTCAACGTTAAGACCTACTGAGTAGGGATATTTAAAACCTGCAAGCGAAACCTTGATGGAAGCAGCAGAGGGAAACCATTGCCTTCTGGAAGTGGAATTTGAAATCGATTCGAAAAGAAGGCGGAGCTCAGTGTGACAATTTGGTTCATGGAATACAAATTATCTCGAGGAATTATGAGCAGAAATCCACAGAAATTCAATCGCTTTCAGATTGAAATATGCCTTCCAAAAGCCAGTCTACGTGTTTGAAGGGAATGGGTCTTACCAATGTCATTATTGGTTCCGATCTATTCTGTAACCATGTTAGAATATGTATATTGGTGAAGATGCGGTGTAAAATGCATTGTGACAAAATAAAGTTTTCATGTTATTTTCCTCTCACTGTTAAAATAATTAGCGATCCTGTGAAATTGTTCATCAATCACCCCTCTCCCCATTGCCTCGAAGAAATTTCATTTTTTGAGCAAAGGTTCGATTTCACTTCCCATCTAATTACAACATGAACTGTGTTCGTAGCAATAGACGTCAGGATAACAGCGGATTTTTGATTTTCACCTCATCAGTTTCTGAACAGTACAGAGTTATCTACTCTATCATCTGATGGAAGCCTTCCAGAATCAAGTGATTTTCGGAAAATTAGTAACAAATCATCACGTGCTGCATGAATCAATGACAATATGATAGGGGAAAAAAGTAAAACAGGACGTAATCCTGACTCTCTTCAGTTTTGATGTGGAGATGCCGGCGTTGGACTGGGGTAAACACAGTAATCAGTTTAACAACACCATGTTAAAGTCCAACAGGTTTATTTGGTAGCAAAAGCCACACATGCTTTCGGAGCTCTTAGCCCCTTTTCAGGTGAGTGGGAATTCTGTTCACAAACAGAGCTTATAAAGACACAGACTCAATTTACATGAATAATGGTTGGAATGCAAATACTTCCAACTAATCAAGTCTTTAAGAGATGAAACAATGTGAGTGGAGAGAGCATCAAGACAGGCTAAAAAGATGTGTATTGTCTCCAGACAAGACAGCCAGTGAAACTCTGCAGGTCCACGCAACTGTGGGAGTTACAAATAGTGTGACATGAACCCAATATCCCGGTTGAGGCCGTCCTCGTGTGTACGGAACTTGGCTATCAGTTTCTGCTCAGCGACTCTGCGCTGTCGTGTGTCGCGAAGGCCGCCTTGGAGAACGCTTACCCGAATATCAGAGGCCGAATGCCCGTGACCGCTGAAGTGCTCCCCAACAGGAAGAGAACAGTCTTGCCTGGTGATTGTCGAGCGGTGTTCATTCATCCGTTGTCGCAGCGTCTGCATAGTTTCCCCAATGGACCATGCCTCGGGACATCCTTTCTTGTAGCGTATCAGGTAGACAACGTTGGCCGAATTGCAAGAGTATGTACCGTGTACCTGGTGGATGGTGTTCTCACGTGAGATGATGGCATCTGTGTCGATGATCCGGCACGTCTTGCAGAGGTTGCTGTGGCAGCGTTGTGTGGTGTCATGGTCACTGTTCTCCTGAAGGCTGGGTAGTTTGCTGCGGACAATGGTCTGTTTGAGGTTGTGCGGTTGTTTGAAGGCAAGAAGTGGGGGTGTGGGGATGGCCTTGGCGAGATGTTCGTCTTCATCAATGACATGTTGAAGGCTCCGGAGGAGATGCCGTAGCTTCTCCGCTCCGGGGAAGTACTGGACAACGAAGGGTACTCTGTCCACTGTGTCCCGTGTTTGTCGTCTGAGGAGGTCGGTGCGGTTTTTCGCTGTGGCACGTTGGAACTGTTGATCAATGAGTCTAGCGCCATATCCTGTTCTTATGAGGACATCTTTCAGCGTCTGGAGGTGTCTGTTGCGATCCTCCTCATCCGAGCAGATCCTGTGTATACGGAGGGCGTGTCCGTAGGGGATGGCTTCTTTAACGTGTTTAGGGTGGAAGCTGGAGAAGTGGAGCATCGTGAGGTTATCCGTGGGCTTGCGGTACAGTGAGGTGCTGAGGTGACCGTCCTTAATGGAGATGCGTGTGTCCAAGAATGCAACCGGTTCCGGTGAGTAGTCTATGGTGAGCCTGATGGTGGGATGGAACTTGTTGATGTCATCATAGAGTTGTTTCAGTGATTGCTCACCATGACTCCAAAGGAAGAAAATGTCATCGATGTATCTCGTGTATAGCATCGGTTGAAGGTCCCGTGCGGTGAAGAAGTCTTGTTCGAACCTGTGCATGAAGATGTTGGCATATTGAGGTGCGAATTTGGTCCCCATGGCTGTTCCGTGTGTCTGGATGAAGAACTGGTTGTTGAAGGTGAAGATATTGTGGTCCAGGATGAAGCGGATGAGATGTAAAATTGCATCTGGAAACTGGCAGTTGTTGGCACTGAGCACTGAGGCCGTTGCAGCAATGCCATCGTCATGGGGGATGCTGGTGTAGAGTGCTGAGACATCCATTGTGACGAGGAGCGCTCCTGGTTCAACTGCTCCATGTGTGCCGAGTTTCTGTAGGAAGTCCGTCGTGTCGCGACAAAAGCTGGGGGTTCTTTGTACAATGGGTTGCAGGATGCCCTCGACATAGCCGGAGAGGTTCTCGCACAGGGTCCCATTGCCCGATACGATGGGACGGCCGGGTGTGTTTGCCTTGTGTATCTTCGGGAGGCAGTAGAGATCTCCAACGCGGGGAGTACGTGGGATGAGAGCACGGAGGGTGTTCTGAAGATCCGGATCAAAGGTCTTGATCAGAGTGTTGAGTTGACGGGTGTGTTCTTTGGTCGGATCTGCAGGTAACTGTCTGTAGTGTTCCTCGTTGTTGAGTTGTCGGTACACTTCTTTGCAGTAATCCGTTCTGTTCAGTATGACGATGGCCCTTCCTTTGTCTGCTGGTTTGATGACAATGTTGCGGTTGGTTCCACGCTCTCAAGACCAACCGCAACATTGTCATCAAACCAGCAGACAAAGGAGGGGCCATCGTCATACTGAACAGAACGGATTACTGCAAAGAAGTGTACCGACAACTCAACAACGAGGAACACTACAGACAGTTACCTGCAGATCCGACCAAAGAACACACCCGTCAACTCAACACTCTGATCAAGACCTTTGATCCGGATCTTCAGAACACCCTCCGTGCTCTCATCCCACGTACTCCCCGCGTTGGAGATCTCTACTGCCTCCCGAAGATACACAAGGCAAACACACCCGGCCGTCCCATCGTATCGGGCAATGGGACCCTGTGCGAGAACCTCTCCAGCTATGTCGAGGGCATCCTGCAACCCATTGTACAAAGAACCCCCAGCTTTTGTCGCGACACGACGGACTTCCTACAGAAACTCGGCACACATGGAGCAGTTGAACCAGGAGCGCTCCTCGTCACAATGGATGTCTCAGCACTCTACACCAGCATCCCCCATGACGATGGCATTGCTGCAACGGCCTCAGTGCTCAGTGCCAACAACTGCCAGTTTCCAGATGCAATTTTACATCTCATCCGCTTCATCCTGGACCACAATATCTTCACCTTCAACAACCAGTTCTTCATCCAGACACACGGAACAGCCATGGGGACCAAATTCGCACCTCAATATGCCAACATCTTCATGCACAGGTTCGAACAAGACTTCTTCACCGCACGGGACCTTCAACCGATGCTATACACGAGATACACCGATGACATTTTCTTCCTTTGAAGTCATGGTGAGCAATCACTGAAACAACTCTATGATGACATCAACAAGTTCCATCCCACCATCAGGCTCACCATAGACTACTCTCCGGAATCGGTTGCATTCTTGGACACACGCATCTCCATTAAGGACGGTCACCTCAGCACCTCACTGTACCGCAAGCCCACGGATAACCTCACGATGCTCCACTTCTCCAGCTTCCACCCTAAACACGTTAAAGAAGCCATCCCCTACGGACACGCCCTCCGTATACACAGGATCTGCTCAGATGAGGAGGATCGCAACAGACACCTCCAGACGCTGAAAGATGTCCTCATAAGAACAGGACATGGCGCTAGACTCATTGATCAACAGTTCCAACGCGCCACAGCGAAAAACCGCACCGACCTCCTCAGAAGACAAACACGGGACACAGTGGACAGAGTACCCTTCGTTGTCCAGTACTTCCCCGGAGCGGAGAAGCTACGGCATCTCCTCCGGAGCCTTCAACATGTCATTGATGAAGACGAACATCTCGCCAAGGCCATCCCCACACCCCCACTTCTTGCCTTCAAACAACCGCACAACCTCAAACAGACCATTGTCCGCAGCAAACTACCCAGCCTTCAGGAGAACAGTGACCATGACACCACACAACCCTGCCACAGCAACCTCTGCAAGACGTGCCGGATCATCGACGCAGATGCCATCATCTCACGTGAGAACACCATCCACCAGGTACACGGTACATACTCTTGCAATTCGGCCAACGTTGTCTACCTGATACGCTGCAAGAAAGGATGTCCCGAGGCATGGTACATTGGGGAAACTATGCAGACGCTGCGACAACGGATGAATGAAAACCGCTCGACAATCACCAGGCAAGACTGTTCTCTTCCTGTTGGGGAGCACTTCAGCAGTCACGGGCATTCGGCCTCTGATATTCGGGTAAGTGTTCTCCAAGGCGGCCTTCGCGACACACGACAGTGCAGAGTCGCTGAGCAGAAACTGATAGCCAAGTTCCGCACACACGAGGACGGCCTCAACCGGGATATTGGATTCATGTCACACTATTTGTAACTCCCACAGTTGCGTGGACCTGCAGAGTTTCACTGGCTGTCTTGTCTGGAGACAATACACATCTTTTTAGCCTGTCTTGATGCTCTCTCCGCTCACATTGTTTCGTCTCTTAAAGACTTGATTAGTTGTAAGTATTTGCATTCCAACCATTATTCATGTAAATTGAGTCTGTGTCTTTATAAGCTCTGTTTGTGAACAGAATTCCCACTCACCTGAAGAAGGGGCTAAGAGCTCCGAAAGCTTGTGTGGCTTTTGCTACCAAAAAAACCTGTTGGACTTTAACCTGGTGTTGTTAAACTTCTTACTCTCTTCAGTTTGCTCAGGACTGCTTGCCTTGTGATTGCAATTTCCCCATGTTCTTCTTTCTCTTACCTCCAGTTTCACACGTCTTAATGAAATATTGTGTGTCCCCTAAAGGAAGAGAGACGCAAGATTTGTGTCTGTTTCATCCGCTAAGTCCATATATCTGTTACTTTCTGCCGTTTCCTTGCACTTTATTTCATAGTGCCTGTTTGTCATCAATTTTCCATTACGAGCTACATCCTAACATACACGTAATGCTTGCTTTTGATTAACTATTTAGGAATTGTCTGCATTTCTTTACATTTTGACCATAACATCTGAACTGCCTTTCATCTTTATAAATTTATATGATTTTACATTATTGCCAATCGTTGTCGGTCGGTTTTGATTTTCTTTTCTCCTTAACGGTGGGAATTTACATAGTCCAAGTTTGCTGACAGGTCCTTTCAAATGTGCGCCATGGTTTCTCTATTGTTCGACCATTGGACCTCATCTAGACTGGAAAAGCACCCAATGGAGTAAGCAATAACAATATGATTCAATTTTGACTGTCCAAGTTCAGCATTTTAAAATTGTAAAACCAACCCCGTGAGCCAGTTTCCTAATTTTTGGACTATCTAGATGTTATTAACAATATATTTATATTGTCGACTTTATGAGTTTATCATTGCCATTTCCGATGCCTCAGTTGATCCCGGTTATAACTCTGCTCTGTTCTTTTTGATGTGGAGTGGCCGGCGTTGGACTGAGGTAGGCACAATAAGTCGTCTCACAACACCAGGTTGAAGTCCAAAAGGCTTATTTGGTAGCACAAACTTTCGGCGAGTCACTCCTTCATCAGGTGATGAAGGAGCAACGCTCCGGAGCGACGCTCTGAAAGATTGTGCTGGCAAATAAACCTGTTGGACTTTAACGTGGTGTTGTGAGACTACTTACTGTGCCTGTTCCTTTTAGATACTTTCACAGTTTCAAGCTGTTATATTTCATCCGTGATTTGCAAGATCCAATTGTACTGCATAGCTTTTCATCCAACACATACATTTTTACACATCCAGTTAATCAAAGTTTCCATCGTAAACATTGCCACATAGTGCAGTTTCCTTTTTTGCATTTTTTTAAAGGAAGCACTGGAATAGCAAGGCCTCAGACTATACTAATATAGAAATATCAATGACCGTCACAAAGAGTAACTTGGGAGCAACAATGTTGAACTGGATGGCGGTGTCCACATAAATGGTGAGAAAACTAACAAGTAGTAAAAAATCTCCTTGTTATCAACTCCCTGCCACAGATGTAAATAGGCATAGAGGTAACCGTAGAAGTGGCCACAGCACAACAATTTTAGATTCAAAGTCTAGGTTTCGCACTGTGAACCTGTTCCATGGTGTTGTGTGGGAGGGCCAACGTTCCAATCTAGGAATTCAGCTTTCCTCATGTATGAGGCGACGTGGCCGATTCACAGCGGCAGAATGTACAAGCACAATGTACAACCTCATGACTCGGCATAGTCCCCAGTCTACCATAACCTGAGAGAGTGTAAGCACACTATTTCCTTCGGACTGTAATTGGTCATGGTAGTGATAGCATGCAGCTCCCACACTTAATATCAATCAGCAACCGGGTGAAACAACGGAAATGACTAGTCGGCTTCAACGTATCATAGATACCACGTGCTGGACCTTGCCATGCAATTCTAAATCCAGCAGGTCAAGTGTAAGCTGTGCAACCCTGCCATATATAATCAAGTATGCTGGGGGGTCAATTGCCTCCGCCCAGCTAACTTAGCTGGAAGGCGCTGTTCATGAGGCATAATTAATCTGAGGTTATTATGAAGGAGAGATCAGGGCAGGTTATATCATAACGTAGAGAAGTTGAGCTTCGGAAGGTTCACTTGTTTAATTCATCTGGCTATTTCCTGAAAGACACCTTAGTTTCAGATGGACCTCATATAGTTTCCAGCTCACTGAGAAAGGGTTCACAAAGAAAATCTTTCTTAGTTAGACGTACCCTATAATTGAAGTAAGACGGTATATCTCTAATTGGCGCTTCAAAATGAGACTTAATCTCAGGTTAAGGAGGAAAAGGGAATGGGAGATTGATGTCGTGGGAAAATCTACAGTGGGCCTTATCGTGTCGTAATGCAAAGGAAAATGAGCAGCTGAATTAGATTCGAGATTTGGAAAAGTAACAACGAAGAAAGGATTTTGGTGTACAGTCAATAGATAGTAAAATAAAGTTCTGCTTCGAGAAGAGCTGAATTTGAGCAAAATTTGCAATGGGGTTGCTAAATATTTTTATGTTCGTTATTGATGCTTATTTTTGCAAGTTATCCATGGCACATGGGCATCGCTTGCCGGTCAGTGTTTACTGTCCTTCGCTATTTTCTCGAGGGCAGTTCAGAGTGAACCACATTGATGTGGCTTTGGAGTCACATGGAGGCCCGACCAGGCAAGGACGCAGATTTGCTTCCGTAAAGGACATTAATGAACCAGATGGGGTTTTTTGACAATGGGCAATCGTATCATCATCATGTAGATTCCGAACTTAACATTCTTTCTTATTGAATTTAAATTCCACCATCAGCTGTGGCAGTATTCGAACCTGTATGTCAGAACACTAGCTGAGTTTTTTTTCGATTAGTTGTCCAGTGGCAATACTATTAGTCCATCTCGTGAGCTTTCTCATTATCCACCAGGATTCTCGGCTTCATGATGCAGGATGCAAAGCTGAGAACTGATCTGTAGGTTATGGGTTATGGAATCAATTATATCTGTCCTTTACTTGCTGATTACGATATCTGGCACACATATTGTCCTGAGTTGCAGCATCAACAGATGAACACCTCATTTTTAAGCATGCCAGTTTTGCTTCTAGTCTGCCCTCCTGAATTCTATATTGAATCAGAGTTGATCCCAGAGATTGGTGATAATCGTGCATTGGGTATCTGCCGAGCTACGTTGTTGTACATCGTGGTTGAGTACACATTTCCTGCTGATGATGGCCCACATCGCCACATGGATGTCTACGCTTGGGGTAGTAGGTCCCTTCGAAGGCAATCCAATTTGGATGATTGAAAACACGTTAGAAGGTTCATTATCCTCCTATTTATGCAGCTTGTAGGTCAAACTAACAGCACCAGTAAACCGGTTAGGAACCGAAGTTTTGTTGGAAAACATATGCTAAGAAAGGAGAAAAGTATCCGAGTCTTTTGAAGCTACGAAATGATGTGTCTTGCTTCTGTGTCTTTCCAAAGCTAAAACAGAAGATGAAGAGGCTATGGGGTATGCACCGAATCCCAAAAATAGAATCTTATCCATGCTTAATCCACTGCCCTACCTCCGTTACACCGTTCATTTGAAGCAGCTATTCCATGTAGCTTGCATATCTCTGGACGTGAGACGAAATTGGATCACGCGGGAAGTACACCACATACAGTTCACCCAAATCACGGAATCGAATATAGGACCTGGCTCTGTGAGGCAACATTACTGACAACTATATCGCCACAGCGCCCATATTTTACGAAACATGTTTTATTGAGAAAATAAGAACTAGGAGCAGGAGGCGGCCATCTGTCCCCTCGAGCCAGCTCCGCCATTCAATAAGACCATGGCTGATCTTTTCATGGAGTCAGCTCCACGTATCCGTCCACTCACCATAACCATTAAAATTCCTTTACTGTTCAAAAATGTATCTATGCTTGCCTGAAAAACATTCCATGAGGTAGCCTTAAGTGATGCAATGGGCAGAGAATTCCACAGATTCACAAACGTCTGCGTGAAGAAGTTCCTCCTCAACTAAGTCATAAATCTGTTCCCCCTTGTTTTGAGGCCATTCCCTTAGTTCTAGTTTTACTCGCCAGTGGAAACAACTTCACTGCTTCTATCTTATCTGTTCCCTTCATTATCGTATATGTTTCTTTAAGGTCTCTCATCATTCTTCTGAATTCCAATGAGTATAGCTCCAATCTACTCAGTCTCTCCTCACAATCCAACCCTCCTAACTTCGGAATCAACCTCGTGAATCTCCTGTGCATCCAGTCCAGTGCCAGTATATCCTTTCTCAAGTAAGGAGAACAAAACTGTACACAGTACTCCAGGTGTGGCCTCACCAGCACCTTATATAGCTGCAACATAACCTCCCTGTTTTTAAGCTCCATCCTTCTAGCAATGAAGGAAATAATTCTATTTGCCTTCTTAATTATCTGCTGCACTTGCAAATCACTGGGGACCAATGATCAAATGCTGAGAAAGGAAAACATGCAATTATTCAATTCGACGAGCATCAAGTCAGGCACATCACGTTATTTACAAAAATTGGGAATCCTTTACCTCTTGTGATGGTACTGTGCATTTAAGAAATGCATTTTTTCATGTTTCTTTGCAGGATGTTTCTTGGGATTTCACCGGAGATGCAGTATCTACAATGGTATCCTCTATTCTTACTGAATCCGTATAATTAATGTAATGCTTGTTTCAATCAGAGCGAATACAACGTTCTGTTGTGTTCGTGTTCCCCTCGGATTGCAGAGTAGAGCCAGACAAGGATAATTGACTGGTCAATATATACGAAAGGAAACTTCTCGGCTCAGTAGTTATTTCAGTTGTGGTTTGGAGGTGGACAGAGAATAGATTCTCTTTTTTCCCTTCTCTACAGTTTGAGATTCTGCTGTGTGAAAGGTGCTGCTTTGGAAGCTGCAGAGAGGGAGAGGCATATGTTTTGTCTGTGTCTGAAGTTGATCAGTTGATCATACATGGAATTGGACTTCTTATGCTCAACAATGCAAACACCAATGTCAAATTTAGTGTCTAGGTAACTTCAAAAAAACTTTGGAGCTTTTGGCACGGGCCTGAAAAATTGGGGACTTTTTCCGGGATTAAAGTGTATGTTGCTTGTTTGGTTTGGGATTATTTGACTCAAAAACACTGACCAGTGAGTATATTTTTATTTCGTTGTTGCGTTCGATTTAAGAGAGCGTGCCTTGTGGAACAATGGTTCTTTCAGCGGTTAAAACGTTCCTGCGTGTGGAAGAAGTCACTCCGGGTTTTTTAACCACAGTTGGCTAAAGCATATCTTTGGGAATTGGCAAACAAGCTGAAGCTGCAATTACCTGAAAGGTCGAGGAAGGCAGAGGTTAATGCCATGTTAGCTCAGCATTTCTGCCAGAAACGCAGTCAGATTAATTGAAAATGGGTAAATTTCAATTTCAAATGGAACAACCAGAATTAAAAGCCAAAAAAAAGGTTAAAAAAAAGCAAACGAGAGTGAGACAATTGCAGCAGAAAAGAAAAGAGAACTAGAGGAACAAAGAATAAAATTGAATCTGCTTGAACTGCAGGCAAGGGAAAAACAAAGGGAAATAATAGCGCTGGCAGAGGAAAAAAATAGAGAGAAAATTAGCGTCAGAAACTGGCACTGAAAAGTGAACATCAACTTAAAACGATGGAGGTAACGTACAGTCTGGGAGTGATGATAATGAAAGTGAGGAAGAGCGGACCCATCATAGTCAAATGCCTGGTTGGGATTCGTTTAAATATGTGTAAGCCCTTCTAAAGTTTCATAAGGAGATTGCAGAAGCCTTTTTATTGCATTAGAGAAAGTAGATAAACAAATAAAATGACTGCTGACCATGTCGTTATAACTGAATCAAACAACGTTGGCCGGTAGGGCGAGTGAGATGTTTGCCTCAGTGTCAGAAGATATGTATAGGGATTATGGTAATTTGAAACAAAAACTTATCTGCGTTTGAACTACCGTCAAAGGAAGGAAGGAAGGAAGCTGGTCAATCGTATATATAATTTGAAAGGATCCAACAAAGTAGTTTGGCAGGTGGATAAGGGTCTTCGAAAATAGACCAGACATGTGAGGCTATTTTTGGAGGAGTTAAAAATTCACTTGGCGAAAATATGCGAAATCAAGTGGCAAATGAGAGCGTTGAGACTGCCAGATTAGCAAATGAAATAGAAGATAATTATGAGTTTGGAGTTTGCACATTCTCCCCTTGTCGGCATAGTTTCCTCCAGGTTTCTGGTTTCCTCCTGCAGTCCAAAAATGTGGAGATTAGACGGATTGGCCATGGTAAATTCATCTTCAGTGTCAGCGGTACTAGCTCGGGTAAATTCATGCGGTTGTGGGAATAGGGCCTGTGGGATTGTGGTTGGTGCCGACTCGATGGGCCGAATGGCCTTCTTCTGAACTGTAGGGATTCTATAGGATTCTATGAGTTACTTCATAAATCGAAACTTGGTTTCTGACACAATTTTCAGTCTGTGGGGTGTGGCGGGGGTGGGAGTTTGGGGTGGTAAGAGGGTTTGGTGAGAAGCTGGGGAAACTATACACAGGTATAATATAGGTCAAGGCAAAAGAGATCTCATGGGATACAGTAAATACAGCATACCTCAGGTTAAAAAGGAAATGCATGAGGGTGGAAGAGAAATAAATCACCTCAGATGTTTTCACTCCAATAAAGTAGGACACGCAGAGTCGGAATGCTGGTGGTTTATGAGAATCACTGGGAAAACAGACGTGGTAAAACAGGACAAGCCATTCAACGTTGATTAAGGAAACATTATTTGAGGCTAAAAAAAGTGTACTAATACACAGACACACACACACGTGAGTTTTGTGTGTGTGTGTGTGTGTGTGTGTGTGTGTGTGTGTGTGCGTGTGTGTACTAGTAGTGCGACAATAAAAGATTTTGAAAAATAAATAAAACTTTATTAACGGTGCACTTTTTTTCTTAAAGGTGAATATGTGCTGATACTGCGCCTTTAAGAAATGTATTTTAATCATGTTTCTCTGCAGGATGTTTTCAGCACTGCCCTGCATTTCATGAGAGCGATTTCGTCTGCAACTGATATCCTCTTTTGGTACTGAAGCAGCATAATTGATACAATATTTGTCCCGAACTGAACTGAGGCAGTGTTTTCTTTTTTTAGTGTTCCCTTTAGATTGAAGAGTAGAGCTTGATTGGGATTATTGACACGTCAGGCTCTATGACTGGGGACAGCTGAGCTTTTACAAATTAAAGCTCAGTTGTTTTTTCCATATGCTGTTTGGAGTTGTAGAGAGAGAGAACAATCTCTTTGTCGCTCTCTCTGTTGTTGGAGATTCTGCTGTCTGAATGCTGTTGTTTTGGAAGCTGCAGAGAGAGTGAAGTATCTGTGTCTGTCTCTGTTGTCTGATGACTGGAAGCTGCTAGAGAGTAGTTTGAATAACCAGTTTTGCTGCTGCCCTGAGGATATATTCTTCTCTGATAATTCTGAAAGCTGGATTTATGCTCATAGTTGTTAAAAGCTGTAAAACTGGTATCACATGAGCATACTTGTTTGAGTGTTAACACTTTCTGAAAAAGGTTGTAGGTCTATGGGATATTGTTTTAAAATGCAACGACATCGATAGATAGCTGTTAAGAATTATACAGTGTCATGTTTCAGTTTTGTAAATTGGTGAAAAGTATGCTAATATTTTTTTCTTTATTCTAACGGTGTTCTTAAATGCACTTTCTTTGCCTGAAAACTTCGTGGAGGGTGATTTGAAAGATGATTGGAGTGAAATACCTTGTGCTCATTAATACCAAAATCAAGCGTTAAACTTCGGGTCCAAGTTAACTTCACAAAACAACTTCTGGTTTCTGACCTGGGCCTTAACAGTCGCCACAGAACCCTTACATCCTTGCGGTGTTCCAGCATTTTCTGTTTCTACTTTTATTACTATTGTTATTAAATTGCACGTTTTTTCCGTGCATGTCAATTCTTTTTGTTATGTTCAGCTACCTTTTGCTCTGGATCTAGGGAGTCTGAAGAAGCTGTGTTGTGGGTTATACATTTTATACCATTCGAGAGTCATAGCGCCACACCTAGCCATATCGGCTTATCTGGTCCCCTTCCGATGTTTACCAGAACATTTCTCGACATTAATCAAACTCAAACTCTTAAAACTCCATATGAATATTCCAGGCAAATATTTGATTCTTTTCCAGGATCAAGTGGCCACAATCTCGTAATCCTATGTATTATTCAATTGAGAGCAAATCGAAACTTTACTCAGCAGATGGAATCAGCCCCACATCCTCTATTCGAGCTTTATTATCCTCTTAAAACTTGTTTATTACGCGATTATAAATAACATACAGATGGACAAGGACACCTGTCACTTTCTGATCATTTTTGGTACAAAGGGCAGAGGGAACTGTAATTCATAAAACATGATTTAATGCTTACATTTAAATACATGAATGTATTTTCTGATGATTGCTGGGTTTTTTTTCTTTCCTCAGGTTATAACCTCTGGGCATTTATCACATTGCGAACGAAACTAACTTGCTGGAAGGAGACAGTCATTGCATCCATCCGGACTGATCAAACATACAAACAACCCCTGACTTATTTCCAACAATAATTTGTCTATCCCCATTTTGCACCGAACCACGAATAATAACCCTGTGGAAGAAGGGCTCTTCCTTGACAGTTTTAAAGCATTTAGTTGGCATCGCTCAAGGATAACTTTCTCGGTGAAAGAAAATCGAGCTTTCTGTTGCAATCTGTGTGAAGACAGATAAAGCATGTACGTTCTGTCCAATGTTTGATTTATCAAATTGCACTAACCTAGAGTGCAACATTAGTCCTCGTGGATCGAAACGGGCGGAGATGCAACGCAAATGTGGACCTTCTGCAAAGGCATTAATTCAAGGTAGAAATCGAACCCGAGTTCCCTGCACTATGAATCAGCAGCACTAACCACTGTGAAAACGTCCCACGCTTAGCTGGATGGGAATCAGTCTTTAGGCGTAGCTATCTCTTTTCCGCTGAAGCTTTTGTTTAATTTCCTAGTCCATGGCGTCATCATACAATTATTGTGCAAGAGAACATTTGATAATTTCAGCCAATGACTGCCATTGAGGCAGGTAAAGGGATCCAGGATGTAAGGCTGCAGAACAGTCAACCGCTGTGCTTGACCAACACATGCGTGATTCTTGCTACTTATGTTGAGGAAATATGGGACCGCAGGAAGAGTATGAACAAATTGACCAGAACACCGTTTTTCAGGGAGTCCTCGGGGAGAAAACACAAATGTAGTCGCATTTGGGAATGACATTGTTAGCCGAGTATACACAGTTCTCTGCAACCAGCATGAAGGTTGTTCAAGGCTGAGTGGCCTGCCCAGTGTAATGGTTTGGGACAGCTGCTCTGGGTTGGAGAGGCATGGGGTGAATGGAAGTTGGGATTAAATGGCCGTGGTGCATGTAGGCACGAACGACATGGGTAGAACGAGAAGGAGGATTATGTCGGGCGTTTGGGAAGTTTAGCACTAAATTAAAGAACAAACTACAGGATTATAATCTTTGGACTTTTACCTGAGAAACGAACAAATTGGCAAAAATATGCAAAATTCGGGACATGAATGGATCGCTAATAAATTGGTGTGGGACCGTTGGCACAGAATAGAGAAGGGGAACTTGATTCCAATAGAGTTACAGGCCGATGAAGGAAACATAAACAAAAAAATGGAACACAGAGCAAATCCAGATATGTACACATCTGTGAAGTATCAAAGCTCCATGGACTTCACCTGAATTCCTAGCACATTTGCAACAGGACAGATTAGTTGAAAGCAAAAAAATACAACATGTGAGCATAATATATTAACTACTGCAGAAACGAGGTTAGAGGTTGACCAGAGCTGGGGATGCAACATGACAGGCGATACAGTATTCGAAAAGAAGAGGCCAAAGGGTGAAAGAGGTGAGATAGTTTTTTTCATCATGGGAGGTTTCAGAGCAGTGTTGAGTTGTGATATAATGACAGTGGATAGTGATGTCAAATTATTTTGCTTTGAGTAATGAACTGTAGGAGAAGGAAGACAAGGGTGGAAGTAATCTATAAAATTTAATAAGTCAGAGCATAAATAGGGAAAATCAAGAGCGTGTTTGTAGTGAACTGAAATTATCATGGGAGATATTTATCTACATATTGGGGCGGCACGGTAGCACAGTGGTTAGCACTGCTGCTTCACAGCTCCAGGGACCTGGGTTCGATTCCCGGCTTGGGTCACCGTCTGTGTGGAGTTTGCACATTCTTCCTGTGTCTGCGTGGGTTTCCTCCGGGTGCTGCGGTTTCCTCCCACAGTCCAAAGATGTGCGGGTTAGGTTAATTGGCCATTCTAAATTGCCCCTTAGTCTCCCGGGGTGCGTAGGTTAGAGGGATTAGCGGGTAAATATGTAGGGATATGGGGATAGTGCCTGGGTGGGATCGTGGTCGATGCAGACTCGATGGGCCGAATGGCCTCTTTCTGCACTGTAGTGTTTCTATGATTTCTATATTGATTGGAGAAACCAAACCAGCAAGTCTGGGAAGAATTTGTAGAGTACATCAGGTATTGCTTTTTAGAGCAGTAGGTTATGGAACCTCCCAGGGCACAGGTTACTTTGGATGTGTTTGGTCGAAAGAGCAAATATTAATCAGGGATCTTGTTATTGTGGATCCCCGAGGATTTAACGATCAGAATATCACATAATTCCAGACCGGATTGTTGGTGAACGCCTCAGGACCATAAGCAGTGTCTTCAAATTAAATAAGGGCAATTTTAGTGGTATGGGGGAGGAGTCGTCTAAATTGAACATATTAAATATGTTAAGATACATGTTAGTAGAGGAGCAGTGACAGATATTCAAAATGTTGAGTAGGAGTTGATCCCAGTCAGAAAGAGTGATTTTACGAGAAAGACGCAACATCCATGGCTAACCAAGGACGCCAAGGATAATGTTAAATTAAGAAGCATGATATAATAAGTGGCAAGAGATAATGGCAGAAGAGAAGACTAGGAATGCCTTTACAATCAGCAGCCACATAACAACAACTTTATAAGAGGGGAGAAAATAAATTCTGGTAGAAAACTTGCATGCAGCCTTTAAAAAAAAATGCGTTTCAGTAGGTATCTTATTAAGAAGCCGGTCGCAAAGAGAAATGTGGGACAACTACCGATCAGGTGGGTGAATTTATAACAACAAACAAATAATGGACAGATATGCTATATCTTTTTCATCAGTCTTCGCCGTGGAATATGTTACAATTATCCCTGAGTGATCAGACTGTCCGATTGCGAATAACATGGCAGAACATATCAACATTCTTACCAGAACTTACCAAACCCCTAAGTGGATTCGGCAACTGAGTTTATATGGGGAGAACTGAGAAATTAGAAGGGAGAAATCACTTTGACAGGATTGTACTATAAGCCCCCAAATAGTCTGCGGGAAATTGAAGAGCAAATATGTAAGGAGATTACATGTAGCTCCACGGAAAATAGGGTAGTAAGAGTAAGGGATTTTAACTTTCCCAATTTTGACTGACACAGCCATTGTATTAGAAGGTTGGATGGAGGTTGAAGGTTGAGTGTATTCAGGAGGAATTTCTCGTTCAGCATGTGGATGGCCCGACTAGCGAGGGGGCAAATCTTAACCTCCTCTTAGGAAATAAGGAAAGGCAGGTGACAGAAGTTTTAGTGAGGAATCACTTTGGGACCAGTGACCATAATTCTATTAGATTTAGGATAGCTATGGAGAATGATAAATCTGGCCCAAAAGTTAAAATTCTAAATTGGGGCAAGGCCAATTGTGAAGGTATCCAACAGGAACTATCAACAGTTAATTGGGAGGTCTGTGTGAAGGCAAAGGGGCGTCTGGTAAGTGGGAGGCTTTCAAAAGTGCATTAACTTGGAATCATGGTAAGCACATTCCTCTTAGAGTGAAAGGCATGACTGCTGGAAGTAGGGAACCCTGGATGACTCGAGATATTGAGGCCCTAGTCAAGAAGAAGAAGGAGGCCCATGGCATGCATAGGCAGCTGTGATAAAGCGGATCTCTTGAAGAACATAGATGGTGCAGTCGTAGAGTTAAGAGAGACACCAGGAAGGCAAATAGGGGACACGAGATTGTTTTGGCAGATAAGGCAAAGGAGAATCCAAAGATCTTCTACAAATGCATAACGGGCAAAAGATTAAGTAGGGAGATAGTAGGACCTCTTAAGTAACAACAAGGTCATCTATATGCGGATCCACAAGGGGTGGGTGAGATCCTAAATGAATATTTCTGATCAGTATTCAATGTTGAGAAAAGCATGGATGCTAGGGAACTTGGGGAAAATAAATAGCGATGTCTTGTGGAGTGTACATATAACAGAGAAGGAGGTGTTGTAAGTCTTAAAGTGCATCAAGTTAGTTAAATCCCAAGGGCCTGATGAAGTGTATCTCAGGGAATTGTGGGAGGAGAGGGAGGAAATTCCGGGCCCCCAAGCAGAGAAATTTGTATCATCGATAGTCACAGGTGAGCTGCCTGAAGATTGGAGGGTGGCAAATGTTATGCCTTTGGTTAAGATGGGCTGCAGTGAAAATGAGGCTTCTTGTGAGACTTCTTACTGCAGTGAAAAGACAGGAACTACAGGCCGGTGAGCCTCACATCTGTAGTGGGTAGGTTGTGAGCAGATATTTGGAGCGACAGAATGGACAGATATTTAGAGACGCAAAGAATGATTTGGGACAGTCAGGATGGTTTTGTCAGTGGAAAGCCAGGTCTCAAAAATTTGAGTTTTCTGAAGGGGTAATCAAGAAGGTAGATGAGGGCAGTGCAGTTGATGTTGTCTCCATGAATTTTAACAAGGCATTTGATAAGGTATCACATGCTAGGTTGTTGCATCAGGTTAAATCTCACGGGATCCAGGGTAAGGTAACCAAATGGATACAAAATTGGCTTGGTGGCAGAAGATAGAGGGTGCTTGTCGAGAGTTGTTTTTCACACTGGAGGCCTGTTGCCAGCAGGGTGCCTCAGGGATTGGTGCTTGGTCCACTCTTATTTGGCATTCATATTGAGTTGGATGAGAATTTATTGGACATAGTTAGTAAGCTTGCAGATGATATCAAGATTGGTGGCAGGGTGGACAGTGAAGAAGCTTATCTACTATTGCAACGGGAACTTGATCAATTGGGCCAGTGGGCTGACAAATGGCAGATGGAGTTTATTATAGATAAATGTGAGGTGATGCATTTTGGTGGCAAGACGTGGTTAATGCTCGGGAGTTGTGGAGAGCTACAGAACCAAGAGATCTCGGGGTACAGGTTTATAGCTCCTTGAAGTGGAGTCACAGGTGGAAAGAGCGATGAAGAAGGCATTTGGCATGCTTCGTTTCATTGGTCAGAATATTGAATACAGGAGTTGCGACGTCTTGTTGAACTTGTACGAGGCATTGGTAAGGGCACACTTGGAATACTGTGTACAGTCCTGGTCACCCTATTATAGAACGGATATTATTAAACCAGAAAGAGTGCAGAAAGGATTTACTAGGATGCTACCCCGACTGGAAAGACTGGGACTTCTTTCTCTGTTTTGTCGGAGACTTGGGGGTGATCTTATCGAGGTCTATAAAGAATGAGGGGCATAGATCAGCTAGATAGTCAATATATTTTCCGAAAGCTAAGGGAGTCTATAACTAGAAGGCATAGGTTAACGGTGAGAGGGGAGAGATGAAAAGGGTCCAGACGGGCAATGTTTTTCACCAGGGTGGTGAGTGTCTGGAAACAAGCTGCTAGAGGTAGTAGTAGAGGCGGGAACAATTTTGTCTTTTAGACAGTTACATGGGTAAAATGGGTATGGAGGGATATGGGCAGAAGGCGTGCAATTGGACTAGCTTCGTGGTTAAAAGGGGGGCGGCATTGAACAGATGAGCCGATGGGCCTGTTTCCATGCGGTAAATCTCTATTACTCTGTGACTCTACTTGCAATCATAGAGTATAGTGTATTAGAGAAACTCAATGTGCCACAGGTTGACAAGTCACTTGGATTCAATGAACTGCACCCTTGCTTTTTATGGAAATGGTTGCAGAGCAAGTGGGCCCATTGGTTGAAAATTTTCTTAACTCGCTAAACTCATATATGGTAATACCAAATTGGAGAACTGTCAATGTAACGGCCTTTTTCAAAAAAGAATGAAAAGCAGAAGGCGGCAAACTGCATGTGAGTTAGTTTAACATCGATTTTGGGAGATGCTGGGGCCAATAATCAAAGAAGAAATAACGAATCATACAGGAAAAGTAAATGTAATCAAACCTCGTCAATCTTTGATCAATGAAAGTTAAATAATGCTGGACAACTTTCGTGAGTTTTTTGTGGATGTAATAAGGATTGAAGATTGGGGTGAACTTGTACATGTAGGTAAATGTTAGACGTTCAAGAGACATTTGACAAAGTAAAAGCCCCTGCAATTGGAGGAAGTGGGTTAGCATTAATTGAAAACTGGCTCCAGCATGGAAAACAAAGAGTTGTAAAAAATAAATCTGTTTCAAAGTGGAAAGCTCTAACTGGTGGAGTACGGCAAAAAAAACGGTTTTTTTCCACAACAGTTTACTATTTACATTAATGACCTCGCGAAGGAACAGAATGTAACTTTTCAAAGTTTGTCGATGGTATGGAGATAAGTGAAATGGCATGTTGTGATGAGGATATTGTGATTCTGTACGAGATGCAGATAGATTGTTTGATTGTGCGAAATCTTGGCAAATGGTGTTTAATATTGGGAAGTGTGCGTGCACTTTGGGAGGAAGAATCATGAGGCAGAATATTATCTAAATGATTAGAGACTGCAACTGTGTGATGTACGGATGTAGCTAAGTGTTCCAGTACATCGATCACAAAAAGCTAGCAGCCTTTTAAAAAGCAGTTCAGGAGTCATTCTGGCCTCCATTGCCAAGGGTTTACAGTTTTAAAATTGGGAGGTATTGTTGCAATTGTACAGGGCATTAGTGAGCAATGGTACAGAAGTTCGCATTAACGTACCAGTCTTGCCCTTTAGCACTCAGTATAAATCATCCTGCTTGTTCCAGACAGGTTCCTAGCTGTTGCTTCTTGTCCATTTATCATTTACAGTTGCCAAGATTTCGGATGTTTTGTTATGTCATTTGAAATTGTCGTTTCATTTTCTCATTGTGGATGTATTCTTTTCTGCTCCCCCCCCCCCCCCCAAAGTATACATTTTCCCTCATTTGTGCTTGCAAAGCCTTCATCTCGTGAATTGCTTCGCCCCTTTGCTACCAAGCCAATATCCACTTCTGTCTTGAAAACAATAAAATGTCTCAGCTTCCATCAACTTTTCAGGACTTGAGTTACAAAGACAAACGACATTCCGAGGGACAAAAACGTCCTCATTCGCCCTTTAAGTGCTTGAATTCTAGATTATCCCATAAGTGAAAACATCCCCTCCAGATTCATGCTGGAAAGATTGCTCAGGATACATTCTGATGTTATCGCGTCACATTGTCTTCATCTAAACTCCTGCAGATACAAACCTAGCCTATCCAACCGGCCAAAAAAGGACAACACAACCATCCTAGGTATTATGTGGTAAAGCTACTCTGAACTCCCTCCAAAGCATTGACATCCTGCCATAGATGAGGGAGATGTGGTATATTTGTTGCTGCTGTTAACTGAACCAAAACATTTGGATTCCACAGCACTCTCAATAACATATAATATTCTATTAGCCGCCCCAATTTCTCGCTAAACCTACATCGTAGATTATTCCCATCCATGCACTACAATAACAAGACATCGCTTGATCTGAGAGCTCCGCAATCTCCCGCCATTCGTTCAATATGCTTCTCGTTGATTCTCCCAGCAAAATGGACAATTTCACATTTCCAGCTAGTACATCTCATGCTACAAATCACTCAAAATATTTTTTTTAATATACGGCATGTGGACGCCCCTGGCTAAGCCGGCATGCATTGCCTATCCCACATGTCCCCGGAGAAGGCTGTTGTGACCCGCATTCTGAAAAGTTTGCACTCCCTGGCATGTACATCTATCCCAAATCTGGTTTGCTGGGGACCTCAGGATGCTGACGTACCGACTTTGAATGAACAGCGATATAATTCTAAGCCAGGATTTTGATTGACTTGCAAATGAATACGCATGACATAATGCTGCAATGAATCTGCTGAACTTGCACTCTTAAATTGTTGTGGCCGTTGATTTGAAAGATGGTGTCATTGCAATTTGATTGAGTTTCTGCATCGCATCTTGTCGAAGGTACACATTACTACAAACTTTGTTTGTATGTTGATGGAAGGTGTGCCAATCAAGCGGGTAATATTTTTCTGAATGGTGTGAAGCTTCTTGAGTTTTTTTTTGCAGCTGCACTGCTACGAGCAAGGGCAACTATTTCTATGAAATGTGACTTGTCGTCTGTGCACAACATTGGATGGTGCTTAATCTCTGCAGAATTCCTCGCATCTCATCTGCTCCTGGAGTCACACCTTTCATAAAGATAGTGCAGTTGAGTTTCCTATCAATTGCAACTCCAGGATGTTGATAGTGGGGGATTGAGTGAAGATAATCCCATCGGATGTCAAGGACAGATGATTAGATTCTCTCCTGTTGGAAATAGTCACTGCCACATGTGAGGCGCTAGATTTGCTGCACACTGACTTCAGGCACTTGCATATCTTTCAAGTCGTGTTGCGTTTGGATGTGGACTGTTCCATTATATGACGAGGAGTGAATGGTGCTGAACAATGTGCAACCATGAAATAACATCACCACTTCTCATCTTTTGACAAATGGAAGGTCATTGATAACGCAGCTGAATATTGCTGTGCCTAGGGCACCTCCTGATAATAGGCACACAGTTCCGGCCCCTTATACTCAGCTACTTAATAAGTTGTGCACGGCAAGCAGGAATCATGAAGGATCCCAAGGGCGCAGAATTTAGTTTGGATTGGAGAAATCAATGCCCATCAGCAAACGTTGTTCAGTAGGAGCACTACAGAACAGTCTGACTGAAGTTGAAATGACATCGCCATTCGAATATATGTTCACCAGGTGGTGAGCTAAGCAACACGAGGGAAGCCCTACTTGAAAACATCCACATGAACCTGAGTTGCAGAAATCTGTGAGTACATAATAGCATCGATATTGTTCGACCATTTGACCTCATCTCGAGTGGAAAAGCACCCAATGGAGTAAGCAATAACAATATGATTCCATTTTGCCTGTCCAAGTTCAGCATTTTAAAATTGTAAAACCAACCCCGTTAGCCAGTTTCCTAATTTTTCGACTATCTAGATGGAATTAAAAGTATATTTATATTGTCGACTTTATGAGTTTATCATTGCCATTTCCGATGCCTCAGTTGATCCCGGTTATAACTCTGACCTGTTCTTTTTGATGTGGAGTGGCCGGCGTTGGACTGAGGTAGGCACAATAAGTAGTCTCACAACACCAGGTTGAAGTCCAAAAGGCTTATTTGGTAGCACGAGCTTTCGGCGAGTCACTCCTTCATCAGGTGATGAAGGAGCAACGCTCCGGAGCGACGCTCCGGAGCGACGCTCTGAAAGATTGTGCTGGCAAATAAACCTGTTGGACTTTAACGTGGTGTTGTGAGACTACTTACTGTGCCTGTTCCTTTTAGATACTTTCACAGTTTCAAGCTGTTATATTTCATCCGTGATTTGCAAGATCCAATTGTACTGCATAGTTGTTCATCCAGCACATACATTTTTACACATCCAGTTAACCACAATTTCCATCGTAAATATTGCCACATAGTGCAGTTTCCTTTTTTGCATTTTTTTAACGGAAGCACTGGAATAGCAAGGCCTCAGACTATACTAATATAGAAATATCAATGACCGTCACAAAGTGTAACTTGGGAGCAACAATGTTGAACTGGATGGCGGGGTCCACATAAATGGTGAGAAAACTAACAAGGAGTAAAAAATCTCCTTGTTATCAACTCCCTGCCACTGATGTAAATAGGCATAGAGGTAACCGTAGAAGTGGCCACAGCACAACAATTTTAGATTCAAAGTCTAGGTTTCGCACTGAGAACCTGTTCCATGGTGTTGTGTGGGAGGACCACCGTTCCAATCTAGGAATTCAGCTTTCCTCATGTATGAGGCTACGTGGCCGATTCACAGCGGCAGAGTGTACAAGCACAATGTACAACCTCATGACTCGGCATAGTCCCCAGTCTACCATAACCTGAGAGAGTGTAAGCACACTATTTCCTTCGGAGTGTAATTGGTCATGGTAGTGATAGCATGCAGCTCCAACACTTAATATCAATCAGCAACTGGGTGAAACAACGGAAATGACTAGTTGGCTTCAAAGCATCATAGATACCACTGCTGGATCTTGCCATGCAATTCTAAATCAAGCAGGTCAAGTGTAAGCTGTGCAACCCTGCCATATAAAATCAAGTATGCTGGGGGGTCAATTGCCTCCACCCAGCTAACTTAGCTGGAAGGCGTTGTTAATGAGGCATAATTAATCTGAGGTTATTATGAAGGAGAGATCAGGGCAGGTTATATCATAACGTAGAGAAGTTGAGCTTCGGAAGGTTCAATTGTTTAATTCATCTGGCTATTTCCTGAAAGACACCTTAGTTTCAGATGGACCTCATATAGTTTCCAGCTCACTGAGAAAGGGTTCACAAAGAAAATCTTTCTTAGTTAGACGTACCCTATAATTGAAGTAAGACGATATATCTCTAATTGGCGCTTCAAAATGAGACTTAATCTGAGGTTAAGTACTATGGAGGAAAAGGGAATGGGAGATTGATGTCTTGGAAAATCTACAGTGGGCCTTATCGTGTCGTAATGCAAAGGAAAATGAGCAGCTGAATTAGATTCGAGATTTGGAAAAGTAACAACGAAGAAAGGATTTTGGTGTACAGTCAATAGATAGTAAAATAAAGTTCTGCTTCGAGAAGAACTGAATTTGAGCAAAATTTGCAATGGGGTTGCTAATTATTTTTATGTTCGTTATTGATGCTTTTTTTTGCAAGTTATCCATGGGACATGGGCATCGCTTGCCAGTCTGTGTTTATTGCCCTTCTCTATTTTCTCGAGGGCAGTTCAGATTGAACCACATTGATGTGGCTTTGGAGGCACATGTAGGCCCGACCAGGCAAGGACGCAGATTTCCTTCCGTAAATGACATTAATGGGTCAGATGGGGTTTTTTGACAATGGGCAATCGTATCATCGTCATGTAGATTCCGAACTTAAGATTCTTTCTTATTGAATTTAAATTCCACCATCAGCTGTGGCAGTATTCGAACCTGTATGTCAGAACACTAGCTGAGTTTTTTTTTTCGATTAGTTGTCCAGTGGCAATACTATTAGTCCAACTCGTGAGCTTTCTCATTATCCACCAGGATTCTCGGCTTCATGATGCAGGATGCAAAGCTGAGAACTGATCTGTAGGTTATGGGTTCTGGAATCAATTATATCTGTCCTTTACTTGCTGATTACGATATCTGGCACACAAATTGTCCTGAGTTGCAGCATCAACAGATGAACACCTCATTTTTAAGCATGCCAGTTTTGCTTCTAGTATGCCCTCCTGAATTATACATTGAATCAGAGTTGATCCCAGAGATTGGTGATAATCGTGCATTGGGTATCTGCCGAGCTACGTTGTTGTACATTGTGGTTGACTACACTTCTCCTGCTGATGATGGCCCACATCGCCTCATGGATGTCTAAACATGAGTTAGTAGGTCCCTTCGAAGGCAATCCAATTTGGATGATTGAAAACACGTTAGAAGGTTCATTATCCTCCTATTTCTGCAGCTTGTAGGTCAAACTAACAGCACCAGTAAACCGGTTAGGAAGCGGAGTTTCGTTGGATAAAATATGCTAAGAACGGAGAAAAGTATCCGAGTTTTTTGAAGCTACGAAATGATGTGTCTTGCTTCTGTGTCTTTCCAAAGCTAAAACAGAAGATGAAGAGGCTATGGAGTATGCACCGTCTCCCCAAAATAGAATCTTATCCATGCTTAATCCACTGCCCTACCTCCGTTACACCGTTCATTTGATGCAGCTAATCCATGTAGCTTGCATATCTCTGGACGTGAGACGAAATTGGATCACGCGGGAAGTACACCACATACAGTTCACCCAAATCACGGAATCGAATATAGGACCTGGCTCTGTGAGGCAACTTTACTGACAACTATATCGCCACAGCGCCCATATTTTACGAAACATGTTTTATTAAGAAAATAAGAACTAGGAGCAGGAGGCGGCCATCTGCCCCCTCGAGCCAGCTCCGCCATTCAATAAGACCATGGCTGATCTTTTCATGGAGTCAGCTCCACTTATCCGTCCACTCACCATAACCATTAAAATTCCTTTACTGTTCAAAAATGTATCTATGCTTGCCTGAAAAACATTGCATGAGGTAGCCTTAACTGATGCACTGGGCAGGGAATTCCACAGATTCACAACCCTCTGCGTGAAGAAGTTCCTCCTCAACTAAGTCATAAATCTGTTCCCCCTTATTTTGAGCCCATTCCCTATAGTTCTAGTTTTACCCACCAGTGGAAACAACTTCACTGCTTCTATCTTATCTGTTCCCTTCATTATCTTATATGTTTCTATAAGGTCTCTCCTCATTCTTCTGAATTCCAATGAGTATAGCCCCAATCTACTCAGTCTCTCCTCACAATCCAACCCTCTCAACTTCGGAATCAACCTCGTGAATCTCCTGTGCATCCAGTCCAGTGCCAGTATATCCTTTCTCAAGTAAGGAGAACAAAACTGTACACAGTACTCCAGGTGTGGCCTCACGAGCACCTTATATAGCTGCAACATAACCTCCCTGTTTTTAAACTCCATCCCTCTAACAATGAAGGAAATAATTCTATTTGCCTTCTGAATTATCTGCTGTACCTGCAAACCAATGGGGACCAATGATCAAATGTTGAGAAAGGAAAACATGCAATTATTCAATTCGACGAGCATCAAGTCAGGCACATCACATTATTTACCAAAATTGGGAATCCTTTACCTCTTGTGATGGTACTGTGCATTTAAGAAATGCATTTTGTCATGTTTCTTTGCAGGATGTTTCTTGGGATTTAACCGGAGATGCAGTATCTACAATGGTATCCTCTATTCTTACTGAATCCGTATATTTAATGTAATGCTTGTTTCAATCAGAGCGAATACAACGTTCTGTTGTGCTCGTGTTCCCCTCGGATTGCAGAATAGAGCCAGACGAGGATAATTGACTGGTCAATATATACGAAAGGAAACTTCTCGGCTCAGTAGTTATTTCAGTTGTTGTTTGGAGGTGTACAGAGAATGGTTTATCTTTTTTCCCTTCTCTACAGTTTGAGATTCTGCTGTGTGAATGGTGCTGCTTTGGAAGCTGCAGAGAGGGAGAGGCATATGTTTTGTCTTTGTCTGAAGTGGATCACTTGATCACACATGGAATTGGACTTCTTATGCTAAACAATGCAAACACCAATGTCAAATTTAGTGTCCAGGTAACTTCAAAAAAACTTTGGAGCTTTTGGCATGGGCCTGAAAAATTGGGGACTTTTTCCGGGATTAAAGTGTATGTTGCTTGTTTGGTTTGAGATTATTTGACTCAAAAACACTGACCAGTGAGTATATTTTTATTTCGTTGTTGCGTTCGATTTAAGAGAGCGTGCCTTGTGGAACAATGGTTCTTTCAGCGGGTAAAACGATCCTGCGTGTGGAAGAAGTCACTCCGGGTTTTTTTTAACCACAGTTGGCTAAAGCATATCTTTGGGAATTGGCAAACAAGCTCCAGCTGCAATTACCCGAAAGGTCGAGGAAGGCAGAGGTTAATGCCATGTTAGCTCAGCATTTCTGCCAGAAACGCAGTCAGATTAATTGAAAATGGGTAAATTTCAATTTCAAATGGAACAGCCAGAATTAAAAGCAAAAAAAAAAGGTTAAAAAAAAGCAAACGAGAGTGAGACAATTGCAGCAGAAAAGATAAGAGAAATAGAGGAACAAAGAATAAAATTGAATATGCTTGAACTCCAGGCAAGGGAAAAACAACGGGAAATAATAGCGCTGGCAGAGGAAAAAAATAGAGAGAAAATTAACGTCAGAAACTGGCACTGAAAAGTGAACATCACCTTAAAACGATAGAGGTAACGTACAGTCTGGAACTGATGATAATGAAAGTGAGGAAGAGCGGACCCATCATAGTCAAATGCCTGGTTGGGATTCGTTTAAATATGTGTAAGCCCTTCTAAAGTTTCATAAGGAGATTGCAGAAGCCTTTTTATTGCATTAGAGAAAGTAGATAAACAAATAAAATGACTGCTGACCATGTCGTTATAACTGAACCAAACAACGTTGGCCGGTAGGACGAATGAGATGTTTGCCTCAGTGTCAGAAGATATGTATAGGGATTATGGTAATTTGAAAAAAGAATTTATCTGCGTTTGAAGTACCGTCAAAGGAAGGAAGGAAGGAAGCTGGTCAATCGTATATATAATTTGAAAGGATCCAACAAAGTAGTTTGGCAGGTGGATAATGGTCTTCGAAAATAGACTAGACATGTGAGGCTATTTTTGGAGGAGTTAAAAATTCACTTTGCAAAGATATGCGAACTCAAGTGGCAAAAGAGAATGTTGAGACTGCCAGATTAGCAAAAGAAATAGAAGATAATTATGAGTTTGGAGTTTGCACATTCTCCCCTTGTCTGCATAGTTTCCTCCAGGTTTCTGGTTTCCTCCTGCAGTCCACAAATGTGGAGATTAGACGGATTGGCCATGCTAAATTTATCTTCAGTGTCAGCGGGACTTGCTAGGGTAAATACATGCGGTTGTGGGAATAGGGCCTGGGGGATTGTGGTTGGTGCCGACTCGATGGGCCGAATGGCCTTCTTCTGAACGGTAGGGATTCTATAGGATTCTATGAGTTACTTCATAAATCGAAACTTGGTTTCTGACACAATTTTCAGTCTGTGGGGTGTGGCGGGGGTGGGAGTTTGGGGTGCTGAGAGGGTTTGGTGAGAAGCTGGGGAAACTATACATAGGTATAATATAGGTCAAGGCAAAAGAGATCTCATGGGATACAGTAAAAACAGCATACCTCAGGTTAAAAAGGAAATGCATGAGGGTGGAAGAGAAATAAATCACCTCAGATGTTTTCACTCTAATAAAGTAGGACACGCAGAGTCGCAATGCTGGTGGTTTATGAGAATCACTGGGAAAACAGACGTGGTAAAACAGGACAAGCCACTCAACGTTGATTAAGGAAACATTATTTGAGGCTAAAAAAAGTGTACTAATACACAGACACACACACACGTGAGTTTAGTGTGTGTGTGTGTGTGTGTGTGTGTGCGTGTCTGTGTGTGTGTGTGCGTGTGTGTACTAGTAGTGCGACAATAAAAGATTTTGAAAAATAAATAAAACTTTATTAACGGTGCACTTTTTTTCTTAAAGGTGAATATGTGCTGATACTGCGCCTTTAAGAAATGTATTTTAATCATGTTTCTCTGCAGGATGTTTCCAGCACTGCCCTGCATTTCATGAGAGCGATTTCGTCTGCAACTGATATCCTCTTTTGGTACTGAAGCAGCATAATTGATACAATATTTGTCCCGAACTGAACTGAGGCAGTGTTTTCTTTTTTTAGTGTTCCCTTTAGATTGAAAAGTAGAGCTTGATTGGGATTATTGACACGTCAGGCTCTATGACTGGGGACAGCTGAGCTTTCACAAATTAAAGCTCAGTTGTTTTTTCCAGATGCTGTTTGGAGTTGTAGAGAGAGAGAACAATCTCTTTGTCGCTCTCTCTGTTGTTGGAGATTCTGCTGTCTGAATGCTGTTGTTTTGGAAGCTGCAGAGAGAGTGAAGTATCTGTGTCTGTCTCTGTTGTCTGATGACTGGAAGCTGCTAGAGAGTAGTTTCAATAACCAGTTTTGCTGCTGCCCTGAGGATATATTCTTCTCTGATAATTCTGAAAGCTGGATTTATGCTCATAGTTGTTAAAAGCTGTAAAACTGGTATCACATGAGCATACTTGTTTGAGTGTTAACACTTTCTGAAAAAGGTTGTAGGTCTATGGGATATTGTTTTAAAATGCAACGACATCGATAGATAGCTGTTAAGAATTATACAATGTCATGTTTCAGTTTTGTAAATTGGTGAAAAGTATGCTAATATTTTTTTCTTTATTCTAACGGTGTTCTTAAATGCACTTTCTTTGCCTGAAAACTTCGTGGAGGGTGATTTGAAAGATGATTGGAGTGAAATACCTTGTGCTCATTAATACCAAAATCAAGCGTTAAACTTCGGGTCCAAGTTAACTTCACAAAACAACTTCTGGTTTCTGACCTGGCCCTTAACAGTCGCCACAGAACCCTTACATCCTTGCGGTGTTCCAGCATTTTCTGTTTCTACTTTTATTACTATTGTTATTAAATTGCACGTTTTTTCTGTGCATGTCAATTCTTTTTGTTATGTTCAGCTACCTTTTGCTCTGGGTCTAGGGAGTCTGAAGAAGCTGTGTTGTGGGTTATACATTTTATACCATTCGAGAGTCATAGCGCCACACCTAGCCATATCGGCTTATCTGGTCCCCTTCCGATGTTTACCAGAACATTTCTCGACATTAATCAAACGCAAACTCTTAAAACTCCATATGAATATTCCAGGCAAATATTTGATTCTTTTCCAGGATCAAGTGGCCACAATCTCGTAATCCTATGTATTATTCAATTGAGAGCAAATCGAAACTTTACTCAGCAGATGGAATCAGCCCCACATCCTCTATTCGAGCTTTATTATCCTCTTAAAACTTGTTTATTACGCGATTATAAATAACATACAGATGGACAAGGACACCTGTCACTTTCTGATCATTTTTGGTACAAAGGGCAGAGGGAACTGTAATTCATAAAACATGATTTAATGCTTACATTTAAATACATGAATGTATTTTCTGATGATTGCTGGGTTTTTTTTCTTTCCTCAGGTTATAACCTCTGGGCATTTATCACATTGCGAACGAAACTAACTTGCTGGAAGGAGACAGTCATTGCATCCATCCGGACTGATCAAACATACAAACAACCCCTGACTTATTTCCAACAATAATTTGTCTATCCCCATTTTGCACCGAACCACGAATAATAACCCTGTGGAAGAAGGGCTCTTCCTTGACAGTTTTAAAGCATTTAGTTGGCATCGCTCAAGGATTACTTTCTCGGTGAAAAAAAATCGAGCTTTCTGTTGCAATCTGTGTGAAGACAGATAAAGCATATACGTTCTGTCCAATGTTTGATTTATCAAATTGCACTAACCTAGAGTGCAATATTAGTCCTCGTGGATCGAAACGGGCGGAGATGCAACGCAAATGTGGACCTTCTGCACAGGCATTAATTCAAGGTAGAAATCGAACCCGAGTTCCCGGCAATATGAATCAGCAGCACTAACCACTGTGAAAACGTCCCACGCTTAGCTGGATGGGAATCAGTCTTTAGGCGTAGCTATCTGTTTTTCGCTGAAGCTTTTGTTTAATTTCCTAGTCCATGGCGTCATCATACAATTATTGTGCAAGAGAACATTTGATAATTTCAGCCAATGACTGTCATTGAGGCAGGTAAAGGGATCCAGGATGTAAGGTTGCAGAAGAGTCAACAGCTGTGCTTGACCAACACATGCGTGATTCTTGCTAATTATGTTGAGGAAATATGGGACCGCAGGAAGAGTGTGAACAAATTGACCAGAACACCGTTTTTCAGGGAGTCCTCGGGGAGAAAACACAAATGTAGTCGCATTTGGGAATAACATTGTTAGCCGAGTATACATAGTTCTCTGCAACCAGCATGGAGGTTGTTCAAGGCTGAGTTGCCTGCCCAGTGTAGTGGTTTGGGACAGCTGCTCTGGGTTGGAGAGGCATGGGGTGAATGGAAGGTGGAATTAAATGGCCGTGGTGCATGTAGGCACGAACGACATGGGTAGAACGAGAAGGAGGATTATGTCGGGCGTTTGGGAAGTTTAGCACTAAATTAAAGAACAAACTACAAGATTATAATCTTTGGACTTTTACCTGAGAAACGAACAAATTGGCAAAAATATGCAAAATTCGGGACATGAATGGATCGCTAATAAATTGGTGTGGGACCGTTGGCACAGAATAGAGAAGGGGAACTTGATTCCAATAGAGTTACAGGCCGATGAAGGAAACATAAACAAAAAAATGGAACACAGAGCAAATCCAGATATGTACACATCTGTGAAATATCAAAGCTCCATGGACTTCACCTGAATTCCTAGCACATTTGCAACAGGACAGATTAGTTGAAAGCAAAAAAATACAACATGTGAGCATAATGTATTAACTACTGCAGAAACGAGGTTAGAGGTTGACCAGAGCTGGGTATGCAACATGACAGGCGATACAGTATTCGAAAAGAAGAGGCCAAAGGGTGAAAGAGGTGAGATAGGTTTTTTCATCATGGGAGGTGTCAGAGCAGTGTTGAGTTGTGATATAATGACAGTGGATAGTGATGTCAAATTATTTTGCTTTGAATAATGAACTGTAGGCGAAGGAAGACAAGGGTGGAAGTAATCTATATAATTTAATAAGTCAGAGCATAAATAGGGAAAATCAAGAGCGTGTTTGTAGTGAACTGAAATTATCATGGGAGGTATTTATCTACATATTGGGGCGGCAAGGTAGCACAGTGGTTAGCACTGCTGCTTCGCAGCTCCAGGGACCTGGGTTCGATTCCTGGCTTGGGTCATTGTCTGTGTGGAGTTTGCACATTCTTCCTGTGTCTGCGTGGGTTTCCTCCGGGTGCTCCGGTTTCCTCCCACAGTCCAAAGATGTGCGGGTTAGGTTAATTGGCCATTCTAAATTGCCCCTTAGTCTCCCGGGATGCGTAGGTTAGAGGGATTAGCGGGTAAATATGTATGGATATGGGGATAGTGCCTGGGTGGGATCGTGGTCGATGCAGACTCGATGGGCCGAATGGCCTCTTTCTGCACTGTAGTGTTTCTATGATTTCTATATTGATTGGAGAAACCAAACCAGCAAGTCTAGGAAGAATTTGTAGAGTACATCAGGTATTGCATTTTAGAGCAGTACGTTATGGAACCTCCCAGGGCACAGGTTACTTTGGATGTGTTTGGTCGAATGAGCAAATATTAATCAGGGATCTTGGTATTGTGGATCCCGAGGATATAACGATCAGAATATCACATAATTCCATACCGGATGGTTGGTGAACGCCTCAGGACCATAAGCAGTGTCTTCAAATTAAATAAGGGCAATTTTCGTGGTATGGGGAAGGAGTCGTCTAAATTGAACATATTAAGTATGTTAAGATACATGTTAGTAGAGGAGCAGTGACAGATATTCAAAATGTTGAGTAGGAGTTGATCCCAGTCAGAAAGAGTGATTTTACGAGAAAGACGCAACATCCATGGCTAACCAAGGACGCCAAGGATAATGTTAAATTAAGAAGCATGATATAATAAGTGGCAAGAGATAATGGCAGAAGAGAAGACTAGGAATGCTTTTACAATCAGCAGCCACATAACAACAACTTTATAAGAGGGGAGAAAATAAATTCTGGTAGAAAACTTGCATGCAGCCTTTAAAAAAAAACGCGTTTCAGTAGGTATCTTATTAAGAAGCCGGTCGCAAAGAGAAATGTGGGACAACTACTGATCAGGTGGGTGAATTTATAACAACAAACAAATAATGGACAGATATGCTATATCTTTTTCATCAGTCTTCGCTGTGGAATATGTTACAATTATCCCTGAGTGATCAGACTGTCCGATTGCGAATAACATGGCAGAACATATCAACATTCTTACCAGAACTTACCAAACCCCTAAGTGGATTCGGCAACTGAGATTACATGGGTAGAACTGAGAAATTAGAAGGGAGAAATCACTTTGACAAGATTGTACTCTAAGCCCCCAAATAGTCTGCGGGAAATTGAAGAGCAAATATGTAAGGAGATTACATGTAGCTCCACGGAAAATAGCGTAGTAAGAGTATGGCATTTTAACTTTCCCAATTTTGACTGACACAGCCATAGTATTAGAAGGTTGGATGGAGGTTGAAGGTTGAGTGTATTCAGGAGGAATTCCTCGTTCAGCATGTGGATGGCCCGACTAGCGAGGGGGCAAAACCTAACCTCCTCTTAGGAAATAAGGAAAGGCAGGTGACAGAAGTTTTAGTGAGGAATCACTTTGGGACCAGTGACCATAATTCTGTTAGATTTAAGATAGCTATGGAGAATGAATAATCTGGCCCAAAAGTTAAAATTCTAAATTGGGGCAAGGCCAATTGTGAAGGTATCAAACAGGAACTATCAACAGTTAATTGGGGGAGTCTGTGTGAAGGCAAAGGGGCGTCTGGTAAGTGGGAGGCTTTGAAAAGTGCATTAACTTGGAATCATGGTAAGCACATTCCTCTTAGAGTGAAAGGCATGGCTGCTGGAAGTAGGGAACCCTGTATGACTCGAGATATTGAGGCCCTAGTCAAGAAGAAGAAGGAGGCTCATGGCATGCATAGGCAGCTGTGATAAAGCGGATCTCTTGAAGAATATAGATGGTGCAGGCGTAGAGTTAAGAGAGACACCAGGAAGGCAAATAGGGGACACGAGATTGTTTTGGCAGATAAGGCAAAGGAGAATCCAAAGATCTTCTACAAATGCATAACGAGCAAAAGATTAAGTAGGGAGATAGTAGGATCTCTTATGTAACAACAAGGTCACCTATATGCGCATCCACAAGGGGTGGGTGAGATCCTAAATGAATATTTCTAATCAGTATTCACTGTTGAGAAAAGCATGGATGCTAGGGAACTTGGGGAAAATAAATAGCGATGTCTTGTGGAGTGTACATATAACAGAGAAGGAGTTGTTGTAAGTCTTAAAGTGCATCAAGTTAGATAAATCCCAAGGGCCTGATGAAGTGTATCTCAGGGAATTGTGGGAGGAGAGGCAGGAAATTCCGGGCCCCCAAGCAGAGAAATTTGTATCATCGATAGTCACAGGTGAGCTGCCTGAAGATTGGAGGGTGGCAAATGTTATGCCTTTGGTTAAGATGGGCTGCAGTGAAAATGAGACTTCTTGTGAGACTTCGTACTGCAGTAAAAGCCAGGAACTACAAGCCGGTGAGCCTCACATCTGTAGTGGGTAGGTTGTGAGCAGATATTTGGAGCGACAGCATGGACAGGTATTTAGAGACGCAAAGAATGATTTGAGACAGTCAGGATGGTTTTGTGAGTGGAAAGCCAGGTCTCAAAAATTTGAGTTTTCTGAAGGGGTAATCAAGAAGGAAGATGAGGGCAGTGCAGTTGATGTTGTCTACATGAACTTTAACAAGGCATTTGATAATAATTTGGGCGGCACGGTAGCACAGTGGTGAGCACTGCTGCTTCACAGCTCCAGGGTCCCGGGTTCGATTCCTGGCTTGGGTCACTGTCTGTGTGGAGTTTGCACATTCTCCTCGTGTCTGCGTGGGTTTCCTCCGGGTGCTCCGGTTTCCTCCCACAGTCCAAAGATGTGCGGGTTAGGTTGATTGGCCAGGTTAATAATTGCCCTTAGAGCCCTGGGATGTGTAGGTTAGAGGGATTAGCGGGTAAAAATATGTGGGGATAGGGCCTGGGTGGGATTGTGGCCGGTGCAGACTCGATGGGCCAAATGGCCTCCTTCTGCACTGTAGGGTTTCTATGATTCTATGATAAGGTATCACATGCTAGGTTGTTGCATGAGGTTAAATCTCACGGGTTCCAGGGTGAGGTAACCAAATGGATACAAAATTGGCTTGGTGGCAGAAGATAGAGGGTGCTTGTCGAGAGTTGTGTTTCACACTGGAGGCCTGTTGCCAGCACTGTGCCTCAGGGATTGGTGCTTGGTCCACTCTTATTTGGCATTCATATTAACGAGTTGGATGAGAATTTATTAGACATAGTTAGTAAGCTTGCAGATGATATCAAGATTGGTGGCAGGGTGGACAGTGAAGAAGCTTATCTACGATTGCAACGGGAACTTGATCAATTGGGCCAGTGGGCTGACAAATGGCAGATGGAGTTTATTATAGATAAATGTGAGGTGATGCATTTTGGTGGCAAGACGTCGTTAATGCTGGGGAGTTGTGGAGAGCTACAGAACAAAGAGATCTCGGGGTACAGGTTTATAGCTCCTTGAAGTGGAGTCACAGGTGGAAAGAGTGATGAAGAAGGCATTTGGCATGCTTCGTTTCATTGGTCAGAATATTGAATACAGGAGTTGGGACGTCTTGTTGAATTTGCACAAGGCATTGGTAAGGGCACACTTGGAATACTGTGTACAGTCCTGGTCACCCTATTATAGAACGGATATTATTAAACCAGAAAGAGTACAGAAAGGATTTACTAGGATGCCACCCGGACTTAATGGTTTGGTTTGTAAGGAGCGACTGGAAAGATTGGGACTTCTTTCTCTGTTTTGTCGGAGACTTGGGGGTGATCTTATCGAGGTCTATAAAGAATGAGGGGCATAGATCAGCTAGATAGTCAATATATTTTCCGAAAGCTAAGGGAGTCTATAACTAGGAGGCATAGGTTAACGGTGAGAGGGGAGAGATGAAAAGGGTCCAGACGGGTAATGTTTTTCACCAGGGTGGTGAGTGTCTGGAAACAAGCTGCTAGAGGTAGTAGTAGGGGCGGGAACAATTTTGTCTTTAAGACAGTAACATGGGTAAAATGGGTATAGAGGGATATGGGCAGAAGGCGGGCAATTGGACTAGCTTAGGGGTTAAAAAGGGGGCGGCATTGAACAGATGAGCCGAAGGGCCTGTTTCCATGCGGTAAATCTCTATTACTGTGTGACTCTACTTGCAATCATAGAGTATAGTGTATTCGAGAAACTCAATGTGCTACAGGTTGACAAGTCACTTGGATTCAATGAACTGCACCTTTGCTTTTTATGGAAATGGCTGCAGAGTTAGTGGGACCATTGGTTGAAAATTTTCTTAACTCGCTAAACTCAGGTATGGTAATACCAAATCGGAGAACTGTCAATGTAACAGCCTTTTTCAAAAAAGAATGAAAAGCAGAAGGCGGGAAACTACATGTGAGTTAGTTTAACATCGATTTTGGGAGATGCTGGGGCCAATAATCAAAGAAGAAATAACTAATCATACAGGAAAAGTAAATGTAATCAAACCTAGTCAATCTTTGATTAATGAAAGTTAAATAATGCTGGACAACTTTCGTGAGTTTTTTTGTGGATGTAATAAGGATTGAAGATTGGGGTGAACCTGTACATGGAGGTAAATGTTAGACGTTCAAGAGACATTTTACAACTTGACACAAAAGAGCCTGGTGCGTAAACTAAAAGCCCATGCAATTGGAGGAAGTGGGTTATCATAAACTGAAAACTGGCTCCAGCATGGAAAACAAAGAGTTGTAAAAAATAGATCTGTTTCAAAGTGGAAAGCTCTAACTGGTGGAGTACGGCAAAAAATCGTTCTTTTTTTCCACAACAGTTTACTATTTACATTAATGACCTCGCGAAGGAACAGAATGTAACTTTTCAAAGTTGTTCGATGGTATGGAGATAAGTGAAATGGCATGTTGTGATGAGGATATTGTGATTCTGTACGAGATGCAGATAGATTGTTTGATTGTGTGAAATCTTGGCAAATGGTGTTTAATATTGGGAAGTGTGCGTGCACTTTGGGAGGAAGAATCATGAGGCAGAATATTATCTAAATGAAGAGAGACTGCAACTGTGTAATGTACGGATGTAGCTCAGTGTTCCAGTACATCGATCACAAAAAGCTAGCAGTCATTTAAAAAGCAGCTCAGGAGTCATTCTGGCCTCCATTGCCAAGGGTTTACAGTTTTAAAATTGGGAGGTATTGTTGCAATTGTACAGGGCATTAGTGAGCAATGGTATAGAAGTTCGCATTAACGTACCAGTCTTGCCCTTTAGCACTCAGTATAAATCATCCTGCTTGTTCCAGACAGGTTCCTAGCTGTTGCTTCTTGTCCATTTATCATTTACAGTTGCCAAGATTTCGGATGTTTTGTTATGTCATTTGAAATTGTCGTTTCATTTTCTCATTGTGGATGTATTCTTTTCTGCTTCCCCCCCAAAAGTATACATTTTCCCTAATGTGTGCTTGCAAAGCCTTCGTCTCGTGAATTGCTTCGCCCCTTTGCTACCAAGCAACTATCCACTTCTGTCTTGAAAATAATAAAATGTCTCAGCTTCCATCAACTTTTCAGGACTTGAGTTACAAAGACAAACGACATTCCGAGGGACAAAAACGTCCTCATCTGCCCTTTAAGTGCTTGAATTCTAGATTCTCCCATAAGTGAAAACATCCCCTCCAGATTCATGCTGTAAAGATTGCTCAGGATACATTCTGATGTTATCGCGTCACATTGTCTTCATCTAAACTCCAGCAGATACAAACCTAGCCTATCCAACCGGCCAAAAAAGGACAACACAACCATCCTAGGTATTATGTGGTAAAGCTACTCTGAACTCGCGCCAAAGCATTGACATCCTGCCATAGATGAGGGAGATGTGGTATATTTGTTGCTGCTGTTAACTGAACCAAAACATTTGGATTCCACAGCACTCTCAATAACATATAATATTCTATTAGCCGCCCCAATTTCTCGCTAAACCTACATCGTAGGTTATTCCCATCCATGCACTACAATAACAAGATATCTCATGATCTGAGAGCTCCGCAATCTCCCGCCATTCATTCAATATGCTTCTCGTTGATTCTCCCAGCAAGATGGACAATTTCACATTTCCAGCTAGTACATTTCATGCGACAGATCACTCAAAATATTTTTTAAAATATACGGCATGTGGACGCCCCTGGCTAAGTCGGCATGCATTGCCTATCCCACATGTCCCCGGAGAAGGCTGTTGTGACCCGCATTCTTAAAAGTTTGCACTCCCTGGCATGTACATCTATCCCAAATCTGGTTTGCTGGGGACCTCAGGATGCTGACGTACCGACTTTGAATGAACAGCGATATGATTCTAAGCCAGGATATTGATTGACTTGCAAATGAATACGCATGACATAATGCTGCAATGAATCTGCTGAACTTGCACTCTTAAATTGTTGTGGCCGTTGATTTGAAAGATGGTGTCATTGCAATTTGATTGAGTTTCTGCATCGCATCTTGTCGAAGGTACACATTACTTCAAACTTTGTTTGTATGTTGATGGAAGGTGTGCCAATCAAGCGGGTAATATTTTTCTGAATGGTGTGAAGCTTCTTGAGTTTTTTTTTGCAGCTGCACTGCTACGAGCAAGGGCAACTATTTCTATGAAATGTGACTTGTCGTCTGTGCACAACATTGGATGGTGCTTAATCTCTGCAGAATTCCTCGCATCTCATCTGCTCCTGGAGTCACACTTTTCATAAAGATAGTGCAGTTGAGTTTCCTATCAATTGCAACTCCAGGATGTTGATAGTGGGGGATTGAGTGAAGATAATCCCATCGGATGTCAAGGACAGATGATTAGATTCTCTCCTGTTGGAAATAGTCACTGCCACATGTGAGGCGCTAGATTTGCTGCACACTGACTTCAGGCACTTGAATATCTTTCAAGTAGTGTTGCGTTTGGATGTGGACTGTTCCATTATATGACGAGGAGTGAATGGCGCTGAACAATGTGCAACCATGAAATAACATCACCACTTCTGATCTTTTGACAGATGGAAGGTCATTGATAACGCAGCTGAATATTGCTGTGCCGAGGGCACCTCCTGATAATAGGCACACAGTTCCAGCCCCTTATACTCAGCTATTTAATAAGTTGTGCACGGCAAGCAGGAATCATGAAGGATCCCAAGGGCGCAGAATTTAGTTTGAATTGGAGAAATCAATGCCCATCAGCAAACGTTGTTCAGTAGGAGCACTACAGAACAGTCTGACTGAAGTTGAAATGACATCGCCATTTGAATATATGTTCACCGGGTGGTGAGCTAGCCAACACGAGGGAAACCCTACTTGAAAACATCCACATGAACCTGAGTTGCAGAAATCTGTGAGTACATAATAGCATCGATATTGTTCGACCATTTGAGCTCATCTAGAGTGGAAATGCACCCAATGGAGTAAGCAATAACAATATGATTCAATTTTGACTGTCCAAGTTCAGCATTTTAAAATTGTAAAACCAACCCCGTGAGCCAGTTTCCTAATTTTTGGACTATCTAGATGGTATTAAAAATATATTTATATTGTCGACTTTATGAGTTTATGATTGCCATTTCCGATGCCTCAGTTGATCCCGGTTATAACTCTGCTCTGTTCTTTTTGATGTGGAGTGGCCGGCGTTGGACTGAGGTAGGCACAATAAGTAGTCTCACAACACCAGGTTGAAGTCCAAAAGGCTTATTTGGTAGCACGAGCTTTCGGCGAGTCACTCCTTCATCAGGTGATGAAGGAGCAACGATCCGGCGCGACGCTCTGAAAGATTGTGCTAGCAAATAAACCTGTTGGACTTTAACGTGGTGTTGCGTGACTACTTACTGTGCCTGTTCCTTTTAGATACTTTCACAGTTTCAAGCTGTTACATTTCATCCGTGATTTGCAAGATCCAATTGTACTGCATAGTTTTTCATCCAGCACATACATTTTTACACATCCAGTTAACCAAAATTTCCATCGTAAACATTGCCACATAGTGCAGTTTCCTTTTTTGCTTTTTTTTAAAGGAAGCACTGGAATAGCAAGGCCTCAGACTATACTAATATAGAAATATCAATGACCGTCACAAAGTGTAACTTGGGAGCAACAATGTTGAACTGGATGGCGGTGTCCACATAAATGTTGAGAAAACTATCAAGTAGTAAAAAATCTCCTTGTTATCAACTCCCTGCCACAGATGTAAATAGGCATAGAGGTAACCGTAGAAGTGGCCACAGCACAACAATTTTAGATTCAAAGTCTAGGTTTCGCACTGAGAACCTGTTCCATGGTGTTGTGTGGGAGGGCCACCGTTCCAATCTAGGAATTCAGCTTTCCTCATGTATGAGGCGACGTGGCCGATTCACAGCGGCAGAATGTACAAGCACAATGTACAACCTCATGACTCGGCATAGTCCCCAGTCTACCATAACCTGAGAGAGTGTAAGCACACTATTTCCTTCGGAGTGTAATTGGTCATGGTAGTGATAGCATGCAGCTCCTACACTTAATATCAATCAGCAACCCAGTGAAACAACGGAAATGACTTGTTGGCTTCAAAGCATCATAGATACCACGTGCTGGACCTTGCCATGCAATTCTAAATCCAGCAGGTCAAGTGTAAGCTGTGCAACCCTGACATATATAATCAAGTATGCTGGGGGGTCAATTGCCTCCGCCCAGCTAACTTAGCTGGAAGGCGCTGTTAATGAGGCATAATTAATCTGAGGTTATTATGAAGGAGAAATCAGGGCAGGTTATATCATAACGTAGAGAAGTTGAGCTTCGGAAGGTTCACTTGTTTAATTCATCTGGCTATTTCCTGAAAGACACCTTAGTTTCAGATGGACCTCAGATAGTTTCCAGCTCACTGAGAAAGGGGTCACAAAGAAAATCTTTCTTAGTTAGACGTACCCTATAATTGAAGTAAGACGATATATCTCTAATTGGCGTTTCAAAATGAGACTTAATCTCAGGTTAAGTAGTATGGAGGAAAAGGGAATGGGAGATTGATGTCGTGGGGAAATCTACAGTGGGCCTTATAGTGTCGTAATGCAAAGGAAAATGAGCAGCTGAATTAGATTCGAGATTTGGAAAAGTAACAACGAAGAAAGGATTTTGGTGTACAGTCAATCGATAGTAAAATAAAGTTCTGCTTCGAGAAGAGCTGAATTTCAGCAAAATTTGCAATGGGGTTGCTAAATATTTTTATGTTCGTTATTGATGCTTATTTTTGCAAGTTATCCATGGCACATGGGCATCGCTTGCCGGTCAGTGTTTACTGCCCTTCTCTATTTTCTCGAGGGCAGTTCAGAGTGAACCACATTGATGTGGCTTTGGATTCACATGTCGGCCCGACCAGGCAAGGACGCAGATTTGCTTCCGTAAAGGACATTAATGAACCAGATGGGCTTTTTTGACAATGGGCAATCGTATCATCGTCAGGTAGATTCCGAACTTAAGATTCTTTCTTATTGAATTTAAATTCCACCATCAGCTGTGGCAGTATTCGAACCTGTATGTCAGAACACTAGCTGAGTTTTTTTCGATTAGTTGTCCAGTGGCAATACTATTAGTCCATCTCGTGAGCTTTCTCATTATCCACCAGGATTCTCGGCTTCATGATGCAGGATGCAAAGCTTAGAACTGATCTGTAGGTTATGGGTTATGGAATCAATTATATCTGTCCTGTACTTGCTGATTACGATATCTGGCACACAAATTGTCCTGAGTTGCAGCATCAACAGAAGAACACCTCATTTTTAAGCATGCCAGTTTTGCTTCTAGTATGCCCTCCTGAATTCTGCATTGAATCAGAGTTGATCCCAGAGATTGGTGATAATCGTGCATTGGGTATCTGCCGAGCTACGTTGTTGTACATTGTGGTTGAGTACACATTTCCTGCTGATGATGGCCCACATCGCCTCATGGATGTCTAAACTTGAGTTAGTAGGTCCCTTCGAAGGCAATCCAATTTGGATGATTGAAAACACGTTAGAAGGTTCATTATCCTACTATTTATGCAGCTTGTAGGTCAAACTAACAGCACCAGTAAACCGGTTACGAAGCGGAGTTTCGTTGGATAAAATATGCTAAGAACGGAGAAAAGTATCCGAGTTTTTTGAAGCTACGAAATGATGTGTCTTGCTTCTGTGTCTTTCCAAAGCTAAAACAGAAGATGAAGAGGCTATGGAGTATGCACCGTCTCCCCAAAATAGAATCTTATCCATGCTTAATCCACTGCCCTACCTCCGTTACACCGTTCATTTGACGCAGCTAATCCATGTAGCTTGCATATCTCTGGACGTGAGACGAAATTGGATCACGCGGGAAGTACACCACATACAGTTCACCCAAATCACGGAATCGAATATAGGACCTGGCTCTGTGAGGCAACTTTACTGACAACTATATCGCCACAGCGCCCATATTTTACGAAACATGTTTTATTAAGAAAATAAGAACTAGGAGCAGGAGGCGGCCATCTGCCCCCTCGAGCCAGCTCCGCCATTCAATAAGACCATGGCTGATCTTTTCATGGAGTCAGCTCCACTTATCCGTCCACTCACCATAACCATTAAAATTCCTTTACTGTTCAAAAATGTATCTATGCTTGCCTGAAAAACATTGCATGAGGTAGCCTTAACTGATGCACTGGGCAGGGAATTCCACAGATTCACAACCCTCTGCGTGAAGAAGTTCCTCCTCAACTAAGTCATAAATCTGTTCCCCCTTATTTTGAGGCCATTCCCTATAGTTCTAGTTTTTCCCACCAGTGGAAACAACTTCACTGCTTCTATCTTATCTGTTCCCTTCATTATCTTATATGTTTCTATAAGGTCTCTCCTCATTCTTCTGAATTCCAATGAGTATAGCCCCAATCTACTCAGTCTCTCCTCACAATCCAACCCTCTCAAATTCGGAATCAACCTCGTGAATCTCCTCTGCATCCAGTCCAGTGCCAGTATATCCTTTCTCAAGTAAAGAGAACAAAACTGTACACAGTACTCCAGGTGTGGCCTCACGAGCACCTTATATAGCTGCAACATAACCTCCCTGTTTTTAAACTCCATCCCTCTAGCAATGAAGGAAATAATTCTATTTGCCTTCTTAATTATCTGCTGTACCTGCAAACCAATGGGGACCAATGATCAAATGCTGAGAAAGGAAAACATGCAATTATTCAATTCGACGAGCATCAAGTCAGGCACATCACATTATTTACCAAAATTGGGAATCCTTTACCTCTTGTGATGGTACTGTGCATTTAAGAAATGCATTTTGTCATGTTTCTTTGCAGGATGTTTCTTGGGATTTAACCGGAGATGCAGTATCTACAATGGTATCCTCTATTCTTACTGAATCCGTACAATTAATGTAATGCTTGTTTCAATCAGAGCGAATACAACGTTCTGTTGTGTTCGTGTTCCCCTCGGATTGCAGAGTAGAGCCAGACAAGGATAATTGACTGGTCAATATATACGAAAGGAAACTTCTCGGCTCAGTAGTTATTTCAGTTGTTGTTTGGAGGTGTACAGAGAATGGTTTCTCTTTTTTCCCTTCTCTACAGTTTGAGATTCTGCTGTGTGAATGGTGCTGCTTTGGAAGCTGCAGAGAGGGAGAGGCATATGTTTTGTCTTTGTCTGAAGTGGATCACTTGATCACACATGGAATTGGACTTCTTATGCTCAACAATGCAAACACCAATGTCAAATTTAGTGTCCTGGTGACTTCAAAAAAACTTTGGAGCTTTTGGCATGGGCCTGAAAAATTGGGGACTTTTTCCGGGATTAAAGTGTATGTTGCTTGTTTAGTTTGAGATTATTTGACTCAAAAACACTGACCAGTGAGTATATTTTTATTTCGTTGCTGCGTTCGATTTAAGAGAGCGTGCCTTGTGGAACAATGGTTCTTTCAGCGGTTAAAACGTTCCTGCGTGTGGAAGAAGTCACTCCGGGTTTTTTTTTAACCACAGTTGGCTAAAGCATATCTTTGGGAATTGGCAAACAAGCTGAAGCTGCAATTACCTGAAAGGTCGAGGAAGGCAGAGGTTAATGCCATGTTAGCTCAGCATTTCTGCCAGAAACGCAGTCAGATTAATTGAAAATGGGTAAATTTCAATTTCAAATGGAACAGCCAGAATTAAAAGCAAAAAAAAAGAGGTTAAGAAAAAGCAAACGAGAGTGAGACAATTGCAGCAGAAAAGATAAGAGAAATAGAGGAACAAAGAATAAAATTGAATATGCTTGAACTACAGGCAAGGGAAAAACAAAGGGAAATAATAGCGCTGGCAGAGGAAAAAAATAGAGAGAAAATTAACGTCAGAAACTGGCACTGAAAAGTGAACATCAACTTAAAACGATGGAGGTAACGTACAGTCTGGGACTGATGATAATGAAAGTGAGGAAGAGCGGACCCATCATAGTCAAATGCCTGGTTGGGATTCGTTTAATTCTGTGCAAGCCCTTCTAAAGTTTCATAAGGAGATTGCAGAAGCCTTTTTATTGCATTAGAGAAAGTAGATAAACAAATAAAATGACTGCTGACCATGTCGTTATAACTGAATCAAACAACGTTGGCCGGTAGGGCGAGTGAGATGTTTGCCTCAGTGTCAGAAGATATGTATAGGGATTATGGTAATTTGAAAAAAGAACTTATCTGCGTTTGATGTACCGTCAAAGGAAGGAAGGAAGGAAGCTGGTCAATCGTATATATAATTTGAAAGGATCCAACAAAGTAGTTTGGCAGGTGGATAAGGGTCTTCGAAAATAGACCAGACATGTGAGGCTATTTTTGGAGGAGGTAAAAATTCACTTGGCGAAGATATGCGAACTCAAGTGGCAAAAGAGAATGTTGAGACTGCCAGATTAGCAAAAGAAATAGAAGATAATTATGAGTTTGGAGTTTGCACATTCTCCCCTTGTCTGCATAGTTTCCTCCAGGTTTCTGGTTTCCTCCTGCAGTCCACAAATGTGGAGATTAGACGGATTGGCCATGCTAAATTCATCTTCAGTGTCAGCGGGACTAGCTAGGGTAAATACATGCGGTTGTGGGAATAGGGCCTGTGGGATTGTGGTTGGTGCCGACTCGATGGGCCGAATGGCCTTCTTCTGCACTGTAGGGATTCTATAGGATTCTATGAGTTACTTCATAAATCGAAACTTGGTTTCTGACACAATTTTCAGTCTGGCGGGGGTGGGAGTTCGGGGTGGTGAGAGGGTTTGGTGAGAAGCTGGGGAAACTATACATAGGTATAATATAGGTAAAGGCAAAAGAGATCTCATGGGATACAGTAAATACAGCATACCTCAGGTTAAAAAGGAAATGCATGCGGGTGGAAGAGAAATAAATCACCTCAGATGTTTTCACTCTAATAAAGTAGGACACGCAGAGTCGTAATGCTGGTGGTTTATGAGAATCACTGGGAAAACAGACGTGGTAAAACAGGACAAGCCACTCAACGTTGATTAAGGAAACATTATTTGAGGCTAAAAAAAGTGTACTAATACACAGACACACACACACGAGAGTTTTGTGTGTGTGTGTGTGTGTCTGTGTGTGCGTGTGTGTACAAGTAGTGCGAAAATAAAAGATTTTGAAAAATAAATAAAACTTTATTAACGGTGCACTTTTTTTCTTAAAGGTGAATATGTGCTGATACTGCGCCTTTAAGAAATGTATTTTAATCATGTTTCTCTGCAGGATGTTTTCAGCACTGCCCTGCATTTCATGAGAGCGATTTCGTCTGCAACTGATATCCTCTTTTGGTACTGAAGCAGCATAATTGATACAATATTTGTCCCGAACTGAACTGAGGCAGTGTTTTCTTTTTTTAGTGTTCCCTTTAGATTGAAGAGTAGAGCTTGATTGGGATTATTGACACGTCAGGCTCTATGACTGGGGACAGCTGAGCTTTCACAAATTAAAGCTCAGTTGTTTTTTCCAGATGCTGTTTGGAGTTGTCGAGAGAGAGAACAATCTCTTTGTCGCTCTCTCTGTTGTTGGAGATTCTGCTGTCTGAATGCTGTTGTTTTGGAAGCTGCAGAGAGAGTGAAGTATCTGTGTCTGTCTCTGTTGTCTGATGACTGGAAGCTGCTGGAGAGTAGTTTTAATAACCAGTTTTGCTGCTGCCCTGAGGATATATTCTTCTCTGAAAATTCTGAAAGCTGGATTTATGCTCATAGTTGTTAAAAGCTGTAAAACTGGTATCACATGAGCATACTTGTTTGAGTGTTAACACTTTCTGAAAAAGGTTGTAGGTCTATGGGATATTGTTTCAAAATGCAACGACATCGATAGATAGCTGTTAAGAATTATACAGTTTCATGTTTCAGTTTTGTAAATTGGTGAAAAGTATGCTAATATTTTTTCTTTATTCTAACGGGGTTCTTAAATGCACTTTCTTTGCCTGAAAACTTCGTGGAGGGTGATTTGAAAGATGATTGGAGTGAAATACCTTGTGCTCATTAATACCAAAATCAAGCGTTAAACTTAGGGTCCAAGTTAACTTCACAAAACAACTTCTGGTTTATGACCTGGGCCTTAACAGTCGCCACAGAACCCTTACATCCTTGCGTTGTTCCAGCATTTTCTGTTTCTACTTTTATTACTATTGTTATTAAATTGCACGTTTTTTCCGTGCATGTCAATTCTTTTTGTTATGTTCAGCTACCTTTTGCTCTGGATCTGGGGAGTCTGAAGAAGCTGTGTTGTGGGTTATACATTTTATACCATTCGAGAGTCATAGCGCCACACCTAGCCATATCGGCTTATCTGGTCCCCTTCCGATGTTTACCAGAACATTTCTCGACATTAATCAAACACAAACTCTTAAAACTCCATATGAATATTCCAGGCAAATATTTGATTCTTTTCCAGGATCAAGTGGCCACAATCTCGTAATCCTATGCACTATTCAATTGAGAGCAAATCGAAACTTTAGTCAGCAGATGGAATCAGCCCCACATCCTCTATTCGAGCTTTATTATCCTCTTAAAACTGGTTTATTACGCGATTATAAATAACATACAGATGGACAAGGACACCTGTCACTTTCTGATCATTTTTGGTACAAAGGGCAGAGGGAACTGTAATTCATAAAACATGATTTAATGCTTACATTTAAATACATGAATGTATTTTCTGATGATTGCTGTTTTTTTTTTCCTCAGGTTATAACCTCTGGGCATTTATCACATTGCGAACGAAACTAACTTGCTGGAAGGAGACAGTCATTGCATCCATCCGGACTGATCAAACATACAAACAACCCCTGACTTATTTCCAACAATAATTTGTCTATCCCCATTTTGCACCGAACCACGAATAATAACCCTGTGGAAGAAGGGCTCTTCCTTGACAGTTTTAAAGCATTTAGTTGGCATCGCTCAAGGATTACTTTCTCGGTGAAAAAAAATCGAGCTTTCTGTTGCAATCTGTGTGAAGACAGATAAAGCATATACGTTCTGTCCAATGTTTGATTTATCAAATTGCACTAACCTAGAGTGCAATATTAGTCCTCGTGGATCGAAACGGGCGGAGATGCAACGCAAATGTGGACCTTCTGCACAGGTATTAATTCAAGGTAGAAATCGAACCCGAGTTCCTGGCATTATGAATCAGCAGCACTAACCACTGTGAAAACGTCCCACGCTTAGCTGGATGGGAATCAGTCTTTAGGCGTAGCTATCTCTTTTTCGCTGAAGCTTTTGTTTAATTTCCTAGTCCATGGCGTCATCATACAATTATTGTGCAAGAGAACATTTGATAATTTCAGCCAATGACTGTCATTGACGCAGGTAAAGGGATCCAGGATGTAAGGTTGCAGAAGAGTCAACAGCTGTGCTTGACCAACACATGCGTGATTCTTGCTACTTATGTTGAGGAAATATGGGACCGCAGGAAGAGTATGAACAAATTGACCAGAACACCGTTTTTCAGGGAGTCCTCGGGGAGAAAACACAAATGTAGTCGCATTTGGGAATTACATTGTTAGCCGAGTATACACAGTTCTCTGCAACCAGCATGGAGGTTGTTCAAGGCTGAGTTGCCTGCCCAGTGTAATGGTTTGGGACAGCTGCTCTGGGATGGAGAGGCATGGGGTGAATGGACGGTGGGATTAAATGGCCGTGGTGCATTTAGGCACGAACGACATGGGTAGAACGAGAAGGAGGATTATGTCGGGCGTTTGGGAAGTTTAGCACTAAATTAAAGAACAAACTACAAGATTATAATCTTTGGACTTTTACCTGAGAAACGAACAAATTGGCAAAAATATGCAAAATTCGGGACATGAATGGATCGCTAATAAATTGGTGTGGGACCGTTGGCACAGAATACAGAAGGGGAACTTGATTCCAATAGAGTTACAGGCCGATGAAGGAAACATAAACAAAAAAATGGAACACAGAGCAAATCCAGATATGTACACATCTGTGAAATATCAAAGCTCCATGGACTTCACTTGAATTCCTAGCACATTTGCAACAGGACAGATTAGTTGAAAGCAAAAAAATACAACATGTGAGCATAATATATTAACTACTGCAGAAACGACGTTAGAGGTTGACCAGAGCTGGGTATGCAACATGACAGGCGATACAGTATTCGAAAAGAAGAGGCCAAAGGGTGAGATAGTTTTTTTCATCATGGGAGGTGTCAGAGCAGTGTTGAGTTGTGATATAATGACAGTGGATAGTGGTGTCAAATTATTTTGCTTTGAATAATGAACTGTAGGAGAAGGAAGCCAAGGGTGGAAGTAATCTATAACATTTAATAAGTCAGAGCATAAATAGGGAAAATCAAGAGCCTGTTTGTAGTGAACTGAAATTATCATGGGAGACATTTATCTACATATTGGGGCGGCACGGTAGCACAGTGGTTAGCACTGCTGCTTCACAGCTCCAGGGACCTGGGTTCGATTCCCGGCTTGGGTCACCGTCTGTGTGGAGTTTGCACATTCTTCCTGTGTCTGCGTGGGTTTCCTCCGGGTGCTGCGGTTTCCTCCCACAGTCCAAAGATGTGCGGGTTAGGTTAATTGGCCATTCTAAATTGCCCCTTAGTCTCCCGGGATGCGTAGGTTAGAGGGATTAGCGGGTAAATATGTAGGGATATGGGGATAGTGCCTGGGTGGGATCGTGGTCGATGCAGACTCGATCGGCCGAATGGCCTCTTTCTGCACTGTAGTGTTTCTACGATTTCTATATTGATTGGAGAAACCAAACCAGCAAGTCTGGGAAGAATTTGTAGAGTGCATCAGGTATTGCTTTTTCGAGCAGTAGGTTATGGAACCTCCCAGGGCACAGGTTACTTTGGATGTGTTTGGTCGAATGATCAAACATTAATCAGGGATCTTGTTATTGTGGATCCCCGAGGATTTAACGATCAGAATATCACATAATTCCAGACCGGATTGTTGGTGAACGCCTCAGGACCATAAGCAGTGTCTTCAAATTAAATAAGGGCAATTTTAGTGGTATGGGGGAGGAGTCGTCTAAATTGAACATATTAAATATGTTAAGATACATGTTAGTAGAGGAGCAGTGATAGATATTCAAAATGTTGAGTCGGAGTTGATCCCAGGCAGAAAGAGTGATTTTACGAGAAAGAGGCAACATCCATGGCTAACGAAGGACGCCAAGGATAATGTTAAATTAAGAAGCATGATATAAAAAGTGGCAAGAGATAATGGCAGAAGGGAAGACTAGGAATGCCTTTACAATCAGCAGCCACATAACAACAGCTTTATAAGAAGGGAGAAAATAAATTCTGGTAGAAAACTTGCATGCAGCCTTTAAAAAAAAACGCGTTTCAGTAGGTATCTTATTGAGAAGCCGGTCGCAAAGAGAAATGTGGAACAACTACTGATGAGGTGGGTGAATTCATAACAACAAACAAATAATGGACAGATATGCTATATCTTTTTCATCAGTCTTCGCCGTGGAATATGTTACAATTATCCCTGAGTGATCAGACTGTCCGATTGCGAATAACATGGCAGAACATATCAACATTCTTACCGGAACTTACCAAACCCCTAAGTGGATTCGGCAACTGAGTTTATATGGGTAGAACTGAGAAATTAGAAGGGAGAAATCACTTTAACAGGATTGTGCTAAATGCCCCCAAATAGTCTGCGGGAAATTGAAGAGCAAATATGTAAGGAGATTACAGGTAGCTCCACGGAAAATAGGGTAGTAAGAGTAAGGGATTTTAACTTTCCCAATTTTGACTGACACAGCCATAGTATTAGAAGGTTGGATGGAGGTTGAAGGTTGAGTGTATTCAGGAGGAATTCCTCGTTCAGCATGTGGATGGCCCGGCTAGCGAGGGGGCAAAACCTAACCTCCTCTTGGAAATAAGGAAAGGCAGGTGACAGACGTTTTAGTGAGGAATCACTTTGGGACCAATGACCATAATTCTATTAGATTTAAGATAGCTATGGAGAATGATAAATCTGGCCCAAAAGTTAAAATTCTAAATTGGGGCAAGGCCAATTGTGAAGGTATCAAACAGGAACTATCAACAGTTAATTGGGGGAGTCTGTGTGAAGGCAAACGGGCGTCTGGTAAGTGGGAGGCTTTCTAAAGTGCATTAACTTGCGTTCAGGGTAAGCACATTCCTCTTAGAGTGAAAGGCATGACTGCTGGAAGTAGGGAACCCTGTATGACTCGAGATATTGAGGCCCTAGTCAAGAAGAAGAAGGAGGCTCATGGCATGCATAGGCAGCTGTGATAAAGCGGATCTCTTGAAGAATATAGATGGTGCAGGCGTAGAGTTAGGAGAGACACGAGGAGGGCAAATAGGGGACACGAGATTGTTTTGGCAGATAAGGCAAAGGAGAATCCAAAGATCTTCTACAAATGCATAACGGGCAAAAGATTAAGTAGGGAGATAGTAGGACCTCTTAAGTAACAACAAGGTCATCTATATGCGGATCCACAAGGGGTGGGTGAGATCCTAAATGAATATTTCTAATCAGTATTCACTGTTGAGAAAAGCATGGATGCTAGGGAACTTGGAGAAAATAAATAGCGATGTCTTGTGGAGTGTACATATAACAGAGAAGGAGGTGTTGTAAGTCTTAAAGTGCATCAAGTTAGATAAATCCCAAGGGCCTGATGAAGTGTATCTCAGGGAATTGTGGGAGGAGAGGGAGGAAATTCCGGGCCCCCAAGCAGAGAAATTTGTATCATCGATAGTCACAGGTGAGCTGCCTGAAGATTGGAGGGTGGCAAATGTTATGCCTTTGGTTAAGATGGGCTGCAGTGAAAATGAGACTTCTTGTGAGACTTCGTACTGCAGTGAAAAGCCAGGAACTACAGGCCGGTGAGCCTCACATCTGTAGTGGGTAGGTTGTGAGCAGATATTTGGAGCGACAGAATGGACAGGTATTTAGAGACGCAAAGAATGATTTGGGACAGTCAGGATAGTTTTGTGAGTGGAAAGCCAGGTCTCAAAAATTTGAGTTTTCTGAAGGGGTAATCAAGAAGGTAGATGAGGGCAGTGCAGTTGATGTTGTCTACATGAACTTTAACAAGGCATTTGATAAGTTATCACATGCTAGGTTGTTGCATGAGGTTAAATCTCACAGGTTCCAGGGTGAGGTAACCAAATAGATACAAAATTGGCTTGGCGGCAGAAGATAGAGGGTGCTTGTCGAGAGTTGTTTTTAACACTGGAGGCCTGTTGCCAGCAGTGTGCCTCAGGGATTGGTGCTTGGTCCACTCTTATTTGGCATTCATATTAACGAGTTGGATGAGAATTTATTAGACATGGTTAGTAAGCTTGCAGATGATATCAAGATTGGTGGCAGGGTGGACAGTGAAGAAGTTTATCTACGATTGCAACGGGAACTTGATCAATTGGACCAGTGGGCTGACAAATGGCAGATGGAGTTTATTATAGATAAATGTGAGGTGATGCATTTTGGTGGCAAGACGTAGTTAATGCGCGGGAGCTGGGAGAGCTACAGAACAAAGAGATCTCGGGGTACAGGTTTATAGCTCCTTGAACTGGAGTCACAGGTGGAAAGAGTGATGAAGAAGGCATTTGGCATGCTTCGTTTCATTGGTCAGAATATTGAATACAGAAGTTGGGACGTCTTGTTGAACTTGTGCGAGGCATTGGTAAGGGCACACTTGGAATATTGTGTACAGCCCTGGTCACCCTATTATAGAACGGATATTATTAAACCAGAAAGAGTGCAGAAAGTATTTACTTGGATGCCACCCGACTGGAAAGACTGGGACTTCTTTCTCTGTTTTGTCGGAGACTTGGGGGTGATCTTATCGAGGTCTATAAAGAATGAGGGGCATAGATCAGCTAGATAGTCAATATATTCTCCGAAAGCTAAGGGAGTCTATAACTAGAAGGCATAGGTTAACGGTGAGAGGGGAGAGATGAAAAGGGTCCAGACGGGTAATGTTTTTCACCAGGGTGGTGAGTGTCTGGAAACAAGCTGCTAGAGGTAGTAGTAGAGGCGGGAACAATTTTGTCTTTTAGACAGTTACATGGGTAAAATGGGTATAGAGGGATATGGGCAGAAGGCGGGCAATTGGACTAGCTTAGGGGTTAAAAAGAGGGTGGCATTGAACAGATGAGCCGAAGGGCCTGTTTCCATGCGGTAAATCTCTATTACTCTGTGACTCTACTTGCAATCATAGAGTACAGTGTATTAGAGAAACTCAATGTACTACAGGTTGACAAGTCACTTTGATTCAATGAACTGCACCCTTGCTTTTTATGGAAATGGCTGCAGAGTTAGTGGGCCCATTGGTTGAAAATTTTCTGGACTCGCTAAACTCAGGTATGGTAATACCAAATTGGAGAACTGTCAATGTAACAGCCTTTTTCAAAAAAGAATGAAAAGCAGAAGGCGGGAAACTACATGTGAGTTCGATTAACATCGATTTTGGGAGATGCTGGGGCCAATAATCAAAGAAGAAATAACTAATCATAAAGGAAAGGTAAATGTAATCAAACCTAGTCAATCTTTGATCAATGAAAGTTAAATAATGCTGGACAACTTTCGTGAGTTTTTTTGTGGATGTAATAAGGATTGAAGATTGGGATGAACCTGTACATGGAGGTAAATGTTAGACGTTCAAGAGACATTTGACAACTTGACACATAAGAGCCTGGTGCGTAAAGTAAAAGGCCATGCAATTGGAGGAAGTTGGTTAGCATAAATTGAAAACTGGCTCCAGCATGGAAAACAAAGAGTTGTAAAAAATAGATCTGTTTCAAAGTGGAAAGCTCTAACTGGTGGAGTACGGCAAAAATTCGTTTTTTCTTTCCACAACAGTTTACTATTTACATTAATGACCTCGCGAAGGAACAGAATGTAACATTTCAAAGTTGTTCGATGGTATGGAGATAAGTGAAATTGCATGTTGTGATGAGGATATTGTGATTCTGTACGAGATGCAGATAGATTGTTTGATTGTGCGAAATCTTGGCAAATGGTGTTTAATATTGGGAAGTGTGCGTGCACTTTGGGTGGAAGAATCATGAGGCAGAATATTATCTAAATGAAGAGAGACTGCAACTGTGTGATGTACGGATGGAGCTCAGTGTTCCAGTACATCGATCACAAAAAGCTACCAGTCATTTAAAAAGCAGTTCAGGAGTCATTCTGGCCTCCATTGCCAAGGGTTTACAGTTTTAAAATTGGGAGGTATTGTTGCAATTGTACAGGGCATTAATGAGCAATGGTACAGAAGTTCGCATTAACGTACCAGTCGTGCCCTTTAGCACTCAGTATAAATCATCCTGCTTGTTCCAGACAGGTTCCTAGCTGTTGCTTCTTGTCCATTTATCATTTACAGTTGCCAAGATTTCGGTCGTTTTGTTATGTGATTTGAAATTGTCGTTTCATTTTCTCATTGTGGATGTATTCTTTTCTGCTTCCCCCACCCCCCACCCCCAAAAGTATACATTTTCCCTCATTTGTGCTTGCAAAGCCTTCGTCTCGTGAATTGCTTCGCCCCTTTGCTACCAAGCAAATATCCACTTCTGTCTTGAAAATAATAAAATGTCTCAGCTTCCATCAACTTTTCAGAACTTGAGTTACAAAGACAAACGACATTCCGAGGGACAAAAACGTCCTCATCTGCCCTTTAAGTGCTTGAATTCTAGATTCTCCCATAAGTGAAAACATCCCCTCAAGATTCATGCTGTAAAGATTGCTCAGGATACATTCTGATGTTATCGCGTCACATTGTCTTCATCTAAACTCCTGCAGATACAAACCTAGCCTATCCAACCGGCCAAAAAAGGACAACACAACCATCCTATGTATTATGTGGTAAAGCTACTCTGAACTCCCTCCAAAGCATTGACATCCTGCCATAGATGAGGGAGATGTGGTATATTTGTTGCTGCTGTTAACTGAACCAAAACATTTGGATTCCACAGCACTCTCAATAACATATGATATTCTATTAGCCGCCCCAATTTCTCGCTAAACCTACATCGTAGATTATTCCCATCCATGCACTACAATAACAAGATATCTCTTGATCTGAGAGCTCCGCAATCTCCCGCCATTCATTCAATATGCTTCTCGTTGATTCTCCCAGCAAAATGGACAATTTCACATTTCCAGCCAGTACATCTCATGCTACAAATCACTCAAAATATTTTTTTAAATATACGGCATGTGGACGCCCCTGGCTAAGCCGGCATGCATTGCCTATCCCACATGTCCCCGTAGAAGGCTGTTGTGACCCGCATTCTTAAAAGTTTGCACTCCCTGGCATGTACATCTATCCCAAATCTGGTTTGCTGGGGATCTCAGAATGCTGACGTACCGACTTTGAATGAACAGCGATATAATTCTAAGCCAGGATTTTGATTGACTTGCAAATGAATACGCATGACATAATGCTGCAATGAATCAGCTGAACTTGCACTCTTAAATTGTTGTGGCCGTTGATTTGAAAGATGGTGTCATTGCAATTTGATTGAGTTTCTGCATCGCATCTTGTCGAAGGTACACATTACTACAAACTTTGTTTGTATGTTGATGGAAGGTGTGCCAATCAAGCGGGTAATATTTTTCTGTATGGTGTGAAGCTTCTTGAGTTTTTTTTGCAGCTGCACTGCTACGAGCAAGGGCAACTATTTCTATGAAATGTGACTTGTCGTCTGTGCACAACATTGGATGGTGCTTAATCTCTGCAGAATTCCTCGCATCTCATCTGCTCCTGGAGTCACACTTTTCATAAAGATAGTGCAGTTGAGTTTCCTATCAATTGTTACTCCAGGATGTTGATAGTGGGGGATTGATTGAAGATAATCCCATCGGATGTCAAGGACAAATGATTAGATTCTCTCCTGTTGGAAATAGTCACTGCCACATGTGAGGCGCTAGATTTGCTGCACACTGACTTCAGGCACTTGAATATCTTTCAAGTCGTGTTGCGTTTGGATGTGGACTGTTCCATTATATGACGAGGAGTGAATGGTGCTGAACAATGTGCAACCATGAAATAACATCACCACTTCTGATCTTTTGACAGATGGAAGGTCATTGATAACGCAGCTGAATATTGCTGTGCCTAGGGCACCTAGGGCACCTCCTGATAATAGGCACACAGTTCCGGCCCCTTATACTCAGCTATTTAATAAGTTGTGCACGGCAAGCAGGAATCATGAAGGATCCCAAGGGCGCAGAATTTAGTTTGGATTGGAGAAATCAATGCCCATCAGCAAACGTTGTTCAGTAGGAGCACTACAGAACAGTCTGACTGAAGTTGAAATGACATCGCCATTCGAATATATGTTCACCAGGTGGTGAGCTAAGCAACACGAGGGAAAACCTACTTGAAAACATCCACATGAACCTGAGTTGCAGAAATCTGTGAGTACATAATAGCATCGATATGAGTCTCAATCGCACTGTCGTTAAGAGTAAGATCTATCATCACATTACATATGTCTCCCATGGTATTTTCTGGCATTACCACCATAGTAAATGGGATATATTTCGAAAATATCTAGCAACTTAAATTTGCAAGTCATGAGGTACTGTGCGTCACCACCAGTGTCAGCAGAATTAAATTCAGCAACAATCTGCAACTGCTTTTCTTGGCATATCCCTTAACCTGTCACAAACACTAAGACAGAAGATCCAACCTAAAAAAAATGAAGTGCCAGTATAGTGAAACATGAATACATGACTATTTCAGTGTCAACCAGCATAAGAGTCAAGTGATACTGACAGTGAACCAAGTCACAAAGAACGGATCAGATCTGCAGTCCTGCCACATCCAGCTATTAATTGTAGTGGACAATTAAATAACTAACTTGAGAAGGAAGCTCCACAGATTTCTAGACTCAATTATGTGGGCGCCGAGCACATCAGTGCAAAAGATAATCTGAGGCATTTGATGCAATTTTTACCCAGCGGTCCAGACTGGATGATCCATATTGGCCTGTGGAAGTCTCCAGAATCGCAGATGCCGGTGTTCAACCTATTTGTTCATTGGAATGACCAGTGCATCTGACCAACACATCTTTTGGAGTTGTGGGAGGAAATTCGAGCACCCAGAGGAAACCCACGCAGACACGGGGAGAACCTGCAGCTTCCGCAAATACAGTGAATGAAGCCGTGTTCCTGGTGTTGTGAAGCAGCAGAGCGAACCACTGTGCCACCGTACCGCTCTTCACTTCACTTTACTTCACTTTACTTCACTTCACATCACTTCACTTGACGTAATATCGATCAAATCATGAAAACAATCAATATTGCTGCGGTAATTTGAGACCACAGTAAAATTATTCGAACCCGTTACTTAAATTATGGAAATCTTTTGGTAAATAAATACCCAACTTTAAAAAATACAGTAATTAGACTGACCTCAAATAACATGAACAACTGGTACACAAGCCTTGCTTGCAGAAGACGTTCTTGAAGACTTAAATGCCCGCTGAAAGCTTATAACATAAAAGGTGTATAACAAGACTCCGTACTCGATATGAAACTCTGTTGCAACTATAAAAATGTGTAGGGCCCAAACAACATTCCAGTAATAGTACTGAAGGCTTATTGCCCTAGCTAAGTCCTCCAATTGCAAGTAAAACAGTTGAATTCCCTGGCAGATCTGAGAGAAGAGTGACTTGATATCAAAACCGTGATTGACCCAATATGACATCAAGGTGCCATGGCAAAACAGGGGTTAATGGAAATCGGGGGAACGCTCCTCGCTGGTTAGAGTGATTTGTTGCACAACAAAACATCTTTGTTCTTGATGCAAGTAACTCGGTCGACTCCAGAAATAATTTATGGAGTTCACAGTAGGAGTTACAGGCCCAAACCTCTTCAGCTTCTTCATTTCAGATCATAATTGTTTGCTCTTCTCTGGTGGTGGCAACATGTTTTAGAATTATAGCACCCCTACAGTGCAGAAGAAGGCCATTCGGCCCATCGAGTCTGCACCAACCACAATCCCACTCTGGCCCAATCCCCGTCACCCCAGATATTTGCCCTGCTAATCTCCTGACACTAGGGTCAATTTAGCACGGCCAATCCACCTAACCCGCATATCTCTGGACCATGGGATGAAACCGGAGCACCCGGAGGAAAGCCACGCGGATACGGGGAGAATGTGCAAGTTCCACACATATAGTGACCCAAAACCTGAATCGCACCCAGGTCCCTGACGCTGTGAGGCAGCAGTGCTAACCACTGTGCCACCCCTGTGACCTCCACTTGTCCATGATGTGGAGATGCCTACACTACATGTGTGCTTGATGCTTTTTTTCATGACAGATAAGATCATACTTAATTCGATATGCTCTGCTGAAGCCAATGCTCGGTGTACGTGGATTACTTTCTGTGCCTTGGAAATCTTTCATTAACTCCATATTTTCAGTCTTCATCGCATCTTCCTGAATGCAGCAAATCCCGCTCCTCTTTACCTAATATTATCTGCCAAATGCTTGCCCATATTACCAGTCAATGCATATTCCGTTGCGACCTCCTAACTTGTTGCAACTCCTGGCAATGACGGCATGATCTGATATTTAGGAATTTTATGCTGCATTCCAAGATTCAGCTCAGTCATAGAGAGAATAAAACTTTGTGGTCTGAAGAAAAATCCATTCGGAGCACCACACTATACACCCACATTAACCGTAACACATATTTTTTCCTCTCTAAAACCATTTTATTCTGGAAAACATGGTGTTTCCTCTTCCATGAGCCATCATTTTGTGAGCCTGAATTCTTATCAAGTGTGTTCATAAAAGCATTAGCGGCCACTTCCATCACCAATCACAGCGATTTGTGCAAATACTATTTTGCTCTCTCTTTTCCAGTAGCTTTATATCAATTATGTAGGATAGGGACCAAAACAATATAGCGTTTCTTCAATAACCTGAGCATCATTATAAGCAATGTTTAAAATGCATCTATATTCAAATCTTTGTCTCCTTCAGTTTTCTGTACGAAGGCAGGTATTTACAAAATAGTTGACTCATTACGCCTAAGTACCCTATTACACGGTGGCACAGTGGTGCAGTGGGTAGCTCCGCTGCCTCTCAGTTCCAGGAACTCTGGTTCGATTTCCTGCTTGGGACACTGTCTGTGCGGAGTCTGCACGTTCTTCTCGTGTCTGTGCGGGTTTCCTTTGGGTGCTCCGGTTTCCTCCCACAGTCCGAAAGACATATTGGTTAGGTGCATTGGCCATTCTAAATTCTCCCTCAGAGTACCCGAACAGGCCCGGAGTGTGCCGACTTTGAAATTTTTACAAGAACTTTATTGCAGTGTTAATCCTATTTGTGACACTAATAAATAAACTTTAAACACGTCAATGGTGAAAAGGATTCCATGTATATATATATTGACAGAAACAGTTGCAGGAACTCCGTGCTGTTGCAATGAATTTGAGCCAACTCCCAGCCATCATTAGAGCCTATCTCTCTCCCTGAAGCCCCACCCCAGCACCAGCCTAACATCCAATCTCCGAATCGCTAATATTTCCTTTTTATGTTTCGCTGGAAAGAAACTTAGCAATGTTTAGAGTTTCATCTGATTTTGTGATTTATGTAAGTTTTCTAATTGGTTTAGTTAAATATATCAACAAATATTGCTCATCAGTATTTACTGTTGAGAAAAGCATGGATCATAGGGAACTTGGGGGAATAAATAGTGATGTCTTGAGGAGTGTGGATATTACAGAGAAAGAGGTGCTGGAACTCTTAAAGTGCATCAAGGTAGATAAATCCCCGAGACCTGATGAAGAGTACGCCAGGACATTGTTGGAGGATAGGGAGGAAATTGCGGGTCCCCTAGCAGAGATATTTGAATCATAGATAGTCACGGGTGAGGTGCCTGAACATTGGAGGGTGGCAAATATTGTGCCTTTGTTTAAGAAGGGCTGCAGAGAAAAGCGTGGGAACTGCAGGCCAGTGAGCCTCACCTCATTGTTCCACAGGAGCAGGCTGAGGGTAAGGGACCTTGTTTGTGCACTAATTTATTTAATTATTTTTCAGTTAAATTTGTGACAAAATCGGAGGTTTTTTTTCTAAACAGGAAATAGGCCCAGCAGCAGCCTGGGAAGGTTTTGGAGGGTTTAAAGGTGCTTAACTTGGAGGTTTCAGCCTCATTGTTCCACAGGAGCAGGCTGAGGGTAAGGGAGCTTGTTTGTGCACTAATTTATTTCATTATTTTTCAGTTAAATTTGTGAAAAAATCGGAGGTTTTTTTTCTAAACAGGAAATAGGCCCAGCAGCAGCCTGGGAAGGTTTTGGAGGGTTTAAAAGTAGGCCGCACCTTTGAGCGGGCAGCGTCATTAGCGGGCAATGGAGTGAGCAGGGGACAGAGTGAGAGCTATAAGGGCTTTGGCTCACAGGGCTTCGGCGAGGAAGGTTGTTTGTTTGTTTTTCTTCGGTTACACCCCCTTTTTGTTTTATCTCCCAAAAACTAAAAAGGACATGGCTGGTATGAGTGGGAGGCCAATATACTGCATTCGGTGTGGGATGTGGGAGTTCCAGGAGACAACCTGCCTCCCGGAAGTCCATATCTGTGCCAGATGTGTGGAACTGCAACTCCTGAAGGATCGTGTAAGGGAGCTGGAGCTGAGGCTCGATGAACTCAGTTTAGTTACGGAAAATGAGAGAGTAATAGATAAAAGTTATAGTTAGGTAGTGACACCAGGGTCTCGGAAGGAAGGCACGTGGGTCACGGTTAGGAGGGGTAATAGTCAGAAGGGTGATGTGCCAGAAAGTACCCCAGTGGCAGTCTCCCATAAAAGAAAGGGGTGGGCAACAGATGGGAGAAGGGAAGGGAGTGAGCAGTCTGTGGAGGGATCCCCTGTGGTTGTCCCCCTCCAAAATAGGTATATTGTTTTGGATTCTGTGGAGGGGGATGACCCTCCAGGGGTAAGCCACGAGGACCAGATCGCCTCCACGGAGACAGGCTCAGGGGTCCGGAAGGGAAAGAAGGGGTTTAGGAGAGCGATAGTTGTGGGGGACGCCATGGTTAGAGGCACGGACAGGCGCTTCTGTGGGACTGAACGAGAATCCAGGATGGTAGTCTGCCTCCCTGGTGCGGGGGTACTGGATGTCTCCGAGAGGGTAGGAAGCATATTTAAAAAGGAAGGTAGTCAAACTGATGTGATTGTACACATTGGGTAGGTAGGAAGAGCAGGGGGGTCATACGAGAGAAATTCAGGGAGTTGGGTGCTCGGCGAAAAAGTAAGACCTCCAGGGTGGCAATCTCTGGACTGCTCCCGGTGTCTAGTGCAAGTGAGGCTCGGAACAGGGAGATTCTACAGTTGAACGCGTGGCTAAAGGACTGGTGCAAGAGGGAGGGTTTTAAATACATAGATAACTGGGAAATCTTCAAGTCAGGATGGCAACTGTATGGAAAGGATGGGTTACACCTTAACTGGAAGGGAGCAAATATCCTGGCTGGGAGTTTTGCTAGACTGTTTCGGCAGGATTTAAACTAGTGTGCCAGGGGGGTGGGGAACAAAACAGGAGGTCAGTAAATACTGAGGCTGGGGTTGAGCTTGGGGCCAGGGCAAGGCTCGCTAAGAAGAGGAGCACTCTGGAGGAGGAGGACCTGACTGGGCCTGGAGGTCTGGAGTGCATCTGCTTCAATGCGAGGAGTGTAACGGGTAAAACAGACGAACTTAGGGCCTTAATGCTTATGCGGAATTTGGATGTGGTTGCGGTGACGGAAACTTGGTTAAAAGAAGGACAGGACTGGCAGCTGAATATTCCGGGGTATAAGTGTTTTTGGCGAGACAGAGGAGGGGCTAAAAAAGGTGGGGGAGTAGCGATATTAGTTAAGGAGCATATTACCGCGGTGCAGAGGGTAGACAACTTAGAGGGGTCATGTACTGAGTCGCTGTGGGTGGAACTCAGAAACAGGAAGGGTGCAGTCACTATGCTGGGGGTGTACTACAGACCACCCAACAGCCCACGGGAAGTGGAGGAAAGGATATGTCAGGAGATTCTGAATAGGTGCAGAAAACATAGGGTTGTTGTAGTGGGGGACTTTAATTTCCCTGGCACAGACTGGAAAGTGCTTAGAGCTGGGGGTCCGGACGGGGAGGAATTTGTAAAATGCGTACTGGAAGGTTCTTTGGAACAGTATGTAGATAGCCCGACTAGAGAGGGGGCTATACTGGACCTAGTTCTGAGAAATGAGCCCGGTCAGGTCGTCAAAATTTCGGTAGGGGAACATGTGGCAAATAGTGACCACAACTCTGTTAACTTTAGGATAGTAATGGACAAGGATGAGTGCTGTCCTACGGGCAGGGTGCTAAATTGGGGGAAGGCTGACTATAGCCGGATTAGGCACGAATTGGTGGATGTTGATTGGGAGAGGATGTTCGAGGGTAAGTCCGCGTCTGGCATGTGGGAGTCTTTTAAGGAACTATTGATAAGGCTGCAGGATAGGCATGTGCCTTAAAAAGGAAAGATAGGAAAGGTAGGATTCGAGAGCCGTGGATAACCAGGGAAATTGAGGATCTGATTAAAATGAAAAGGGAGGCGTACGTTAAGTCCAGGCAACTGAAAACAGATGGAGCTCTGGAGGAATACAGAGAGAGTAGGAAAGAACTCAAACGGGGAGTTAGAAGGGCAAAAAGAGGTCACGAGATGTTCTTGGCAGGCAGGGTTAAGGAGAATCCTAAGGCATTCTATCCATACGTTAGGAACAAAAGAGTTGTCAGGGAGAAAATCGGACCTCTCAGGGACAAAGGAGGGGAATTATGCTTAGAACCCAAGGGAATAGGGGAGATCCTAAATGAATACTTTGCATTGGTATTCACAAAGGAGAGGGGCGTGTTAACCGGGAGTGTCTCGGAGGGAGGTGTTGACCCGTTAGAGAAAATCTCCATTACAAGAGAGGAAGTGTTAGGTTTTTTAGGGAACATTAAAACTGACAAAGCCCCAGGGCCTGATGGCATCTATCCTCGACTGCTCAGGGAGACGAGAGATGAAATTGCTGGGCCTCTAACGGAAATCGTTGTCGCTTCTTTGGACACGGGTGAGGTCCCTGAGGATTGGAGGATAGCGAATGTGGTCCCGTTGTTTAAGAAGGGTAGCAGGGATAACCCAGGAAATTATACGCCTGTGAGTTTGACGTCCGTGGTAGGGAAGTTGTTGGAGAGGATTCTTAGAGGCAGGATGTATGTGCATTTAGAACGGAACAATCTCATTAGTGACAGACAGCATGGTTTTGTAAGAGGGAGATCGTGCCTTACAAATTTGGTGGAGTTATTTGAGGAAGTGACAAAAACGGTTGATGAAGGAAGGGCCATGGATGTCGTCTATATGGATTTCAGTAAGGCATTTGACAAAGTCCCACATGGCAGGTTGGTTCAGAAGGTTAAGGCTCATGGGATACCAGGGGAAGTGGCAAGGTGGGTGGAGAACTGGCTTGGCCATAGGAGACAGAGGGTAGTGGTCGAAGGATCTTTTTCCGGCTGGAGGTCTGTGACCAGTGGTGTTCCACAGGGCTCTGTACTGGGACCTCTGCTATTTGTGATATATATAAATGATTTGGAAGAAGATGTAACTGGTGTAATCAGCAAGTTTGTGGATGACACGAAGATGGCTGGAATTGCGGATAGCGAAGAGCATTGTCGGGCAATACAGCAGGATATAGATAGGCTGGAAAATTGGGTGGAGAGGTGGCAGATGGAGTTTAATCCGGATAAATGCGAAGCGATGCATTTTGGAAGAAATAATGTAGGGAGGAGTTATACGATAAATGGCAGAGTCATCAGGAGTATAGAAACACAGAGGGACCTAGGTGTGCAAGTCCACAAATCCTTGAAGGTGGCAACACAGGTGGAGAAGGTGGTGAAGAAGGCATATGGTATGCTTGCCTTTATAGGACGGGGTATAGAGTATAAAAGCTGGAGTCTGATGATGCAGCTGTATAGAACGCTGGTTAGGCCACATTTGGAGTACTGTGTCCAGTTCTGGTCGCCGCACTACCAGAAGGACGTGGAGGCATTGGAGAGAGTGCAGAGAAGGTTTACCAGGATGTTGCCTGGTATGGAGGGTCTTAGCTATGAGGAGAGATTGGGTAGACTCAGGTTGTTCTCCTTGGAAAGACGGAGAATGAGGGGAGATCTAATAGAGGTATACAAGATTATGAAGGGTATAGATAGGGTGAACAGTGGGAAGCTTTTTCCCAGGTCGGAGGTGACGATCACGAGGGGTCACGGGCTCAAGCTGAGAGGGGCGAAGTATAACTCAGACATCAGAGGGGCGTTTTTTACACAGAGGGTGGTGGGGGCCTGGAATGCGCTGCCAAGTAGGGTGGTGGAGGCAGGCACGCTGACATCGTTTAAGACTTACCTGGATAGTCACATGAGCAGCCTGGGAATGGAGGGATACAAACGATTGGTCTAGTTGGACCAAGGAGCGGCACAGGCTTGGAGGGCCGAAGGGCCTGTTTCCTGTGCTGTACTGTTCTTTGTTCTTTGTTCTTCTTTGTTCTCTGTGGTGGGTTAGTTGTTGGAAGGTCTTTTGCGAGATAGGACCTACAGGCATTTAGAGACGCAAGTCAGCAATGCTTTATGAGTGGAAAATCATGTCTCATAAATTTGATTGAGTTTTTTGAAGGGGTAACCAAGAAGGTAGAGGAGGGCCGTGCAGTTGACGTTGACTACACGGACTTCAGCAAGGCCTTTGACAAGGTACCGCATGGTAGGTTATTGCATGAGGTTAAATCTCATGCGATCCAGGGTGAGGTATCTAAATGAATACAAAATTGGCTTCCTGACAGAAGCCGGAGTGCGGTTGTAGAGGGTTATTTTTTCAAACTGGAGGCCTGTGGCCAACGGTTTATCTCAGGGATCAGTGCTGGGTCCACTGTTATTTGTAATTTATATAAACGATTTGAATGGTAATATAGGAGGCCTGGTTAGTAAGTTTGCAGACGACACAAAGATTGGTGGCATAGTGGACAGTGACGAAAGTTATCTCCGATTGCAACGGGTTCTTGATGATTTGGGCCAGTGGGCTGGCGAATGGCAGATTGAGTTTAATTTAGATAAATGCCAGGTGATGCATTTTGGTCGATCGAACCAGGGCAGGACTTACTCAATCAATGGCAGGCGGTGGGGAGAGTTCTATAACAAAGAGATCCAGGGGTGCAGTTTCATAGCTCCTTGAAAGTGGACTCACAGGTGGCAAGAGTGGTGAAGAAGGCATTCAGCATGCTTGGTTTCATTGGTCAGAACATTCAATACAGGAGTTGGGACGTCTTGTTGAAGTTGTACAAGACATTGGTAAGGCCACACTTGGAATAATGTGTACAGTCTTTGTCACCCTATTATAGAAAGCATATTATTCAACTAAAAAGAGTGCAGACAAGAGTTTCTAAGGACAGACTGGATAGACTGGGACTTTTTTCGCTGAAGCGTAGAAGGCTTAGTGGTGATCTTATCGAGGTCTATAAAATAATGAGGGGCACAGATCAGCTCGATAGTCAATATATTTTCCCAAAGGTAAGGGAGTCTAAAACTAGACGGCATAGGTTTAACGTGAGAGGGGGGAGATACAAAAGTGTCCAGAGGGGCAATTGTTTCATACAGAGGGTGGCAAGTGTCTGGAACAAGCTGCCAGAAATAGTAGTAGAGGCAGATACAATTTTGTCTTTCAAAAAGCATTTAGAAAGCTACATGGGTAAGATGGGTATCGAGGGATATGGACCAAATGCGGGCAATGGGAATAGCTTAGGGGTTTTTAAAAAGGCGGCATGAGCAGGTTGGGCCAAGGGCCTGTTTCCATGCTGTAAACCTCTATGACTCTCTGACTCCAATTTCAGTTCATTTATAAACCCGTCCTGAGCCCCTGTCTTAAAGGTGTATTCGATCTTCCTTTCTTCTCCACTCCTACCTTTTTCACTTCATACAGTTCCTGGTTTTTCCTGCTATTTAACTACACCGTCAGCACGCTTTCTATGGACAAATTGAAATTGCATATGAGACTTGCTGGAAATATTGTCGAATTTGGTGTCACCTGAAAGGCTGATATTTGCTTAGTTGTTTACTAAAGTCGATGCAATAAATGAAGTGCAGCTTTCCAGAACTTAGGCAGATGCAAAAAAAATTATATTTTCCTGAAATCGGAAAACATTGTTTCACCATATACCTTGCTTTCAATGTGAGCTATAATTTTATTTCGTCAAACCCTTCTATATAATTCAGGTAGTTTTCATTTTCTTTATATCAAATTAGTTTTATGTGCGTATAATTCGTCTGTGACGAGAGAAGCTTGCATCTTTCACTTTACTGTACAATTATTTTTTAGTTGTATTCTATTGAGTACAGAGTTGTAATTATAATCGTTTTTAAAATATATATATCTGAAGGAGTCACCGTCCAAGCGAGGAAATCCATGGTAATCAGGCTGCAGATTTCAATGCGACGAAACAATCCCTCTAATTCTAAATACGAGATATTACAGATATGATACACTTACAGTCAGAAAACTTATTTACTCTTTTCAGTGAAATGCAGAAATGAGTTTGCAATTTAAGCGTCTGATCGATGCAATTCAACATAATTTTTCATGTTTGCATTTGAACTTAAGAAAATTGTTGCATCAATAATCGGCGATTGACACTCGATAGCACTTAAAATCATACCAAATATATTAAATACCTTATTCGACTGCGGCCAATGCCGGTTCAAGATCGTCTGTGTAAATTGCTGCTCCTGTTTCAGTTGCAAAATTAACACACACTGGGTAAAGTTCAATCACGGAATATGGTCAGAAGGACGACCTTCAGACTCCCTCCACACAGGCACGTTTAAGTGATAACGATCTCAATGAAATGCAACTTCTCAACTTGAAAGTTACTGATTTTTTATACAATTCTTCTGATAAAGCACAATGCCATTCAGATGAAAGAAATTGTTATGTTTCCATTGCCGGAAGAATCTCTGATTAAGCCGATAGTACACAATGACCTGCATCTGCAGCTGGAATATGTCCCCAGTTTCAGAGAAACTACATTAGTCATTGCAAAAGTTGATCATTAACCTAATTTGGAAGGGTGCAGATACCAAAGGGCAAAAATTACTCTTGCTTTATTTAAGGAAATAAAACATCTATCCCTGATAAGGTTGTCAATGAACTGTGCAAATTGACATGTTACTTCATTTTAATTGTTTTCTGAACATTTGTTTTCTGATGTTTTAATCAGGCTCATTCCAACTCTGAACAACTGACACTTTGGGAGATTTTAAAAAGATACAGAAGGCCAGTGAGAGATAATTCCCCATTCAATGTTGTCACAGCGAGTCTGTCGCACCCCTCTGTTTATCAATCGATTTCGTTCCATGATAGTTAATTTACTTGCTGAACAAAAATCTATACCTGTGAGGTTTGAATATCATTTTAACGCCAACGACAAAACAGATAGCTGTGCGTAAGAATTCAGGATTTCAGTGTTCTTTGCATGGAGACGTAGTGTCCGACTAAAATTGTAAGATCTAGCTCGACTCTTAATGGCCTGCTCCCTTTATCTGAATAATCGTTGTGGAATTAGAAATGTTTGCTTAGATCAATAGAATTACGTGCACCATCTATACTGCAATATGCAAAATTGTCAATGTACGTCCTCATCGAAAAAAATGGGAAATGTAGTGGGTTGAAATAATCTTCAAAACGGTCTTCACTCAGGATAATGAGGATGAATGTATTGGGTTCAAGGTGAAAGGGACTGCGAGGTCATTATTGTATGCATACACCTGCACCTGTAATTGGAATTTGTCACCAGCTTCAGAGATTTACAGCGTTAGTCACTGTAAACGTTGCTCATTAACCTACTTTAAAAGGGTGCGGATACCAAAGGACAAAGATTAGTTTTGATTAATTTACGAAAATAAGACAACTATCCCTGATTATGGTCACAATGAGCTGTTTGAATTGACATGGTACTTCATTTTAATTGCTTTCTTTGCCTTTGTTTACTGCTACTTTACTCAGGCACATCCCAACTCTGAATAACTGACCTTTTGAGAGATTTTTTAAAGGTGCAAAAGTCTAGTGAGACATAATTCCTCAGTCAATGTTATCACAACTAACTTGCAGCGTCCTGTTTATCAATCGATTTCATTTCATGATCATTAATTTTCCTGCTGAACAACAATCTATACCTACGGAATTTGCTTATCATTTTCAGGACAACGACAAAACAAAAATCTGGGCGCAAGAATTCAGGATTTTGGTGTTCTTTGCATGGAGACGTAGTTGTCGATTCAAATTGTAAGATCTAGCTCTACTCTTAATGACTTGCTCCTTTCTTTTTAAATAATCACGCAAGAAGTAGAATCGTTCGGTTATATCAATAGAATTACGTCCACCAACTACCCCGCAATATGGAACATTGTCCATGTATGGCCTCGACGAAAAAAAGAGAAATGTAGTGGGTTGAACGAATCTTCAAAACTGTCTTCACTCAGGAGAATGAGGACGAAGGCATTAAATTCAAAGTGAGCGTGACCGTGACGTCATTATGGCACACATTGACCTGCACCTGCAGTTGGAATCTGTCCCCAGCTTCAAAGAACTACATGAGTAACTGGCAATCTAACAAGAAGCAGAGAGTTGGAATAAATGGGTGCTTTTCTGGTTGGCAGTTGGTGAATAGTGGCGTGCTGCAAGGTGCTTGGGCCTCAACTGTTTACCATATACATGGATGAAGTGGAGGAGGGGACCGAGTGTAGGGTAACAAAGTTTGCGGATGACACAAAGATGAGTGGAAAAGCGAATTGCGTATAGGATGCGGAAAGTCTGCAGAGAGATTTGGATAGGCTAAGTGAGTGGGCGAGGATCGGGCAGATGGAGTACAACGTTGACCAGTGTGAGGTTAACCGCTTTGGAAGGAATAACAGAAAAATGAACTATTATTTAAATGGTGGAAAATTACAACATGCTACTGTGCAGAGGGACCTGGGGGTCCTTGTGCATGAATCGTAAAACTCAGTTCTCAGGTGCAGCAGGTGATCAAGAAGGCAAATGGAATGTTGGCCTTTATCGCAAAGGGATGGAGTATTAAAACAGAGAGGTCTTGCTGCAATTGTACACGGTACTGGTGAGGCCGCAACTCGTGTACTGTGTGCAATTTTGGTCCCCTTATTTGGGGAAGGATATATTGGCCTTGGAGGGAGTACAGAGAAGGTTCACCAGGTTGATACCGGAGATCAGGGGGTTAGCTTATGAGGAGAGATTGAGTAGATTGGGCCTGTACTCGCTGGAGTATAGAAGGCTGAGGGGACGTCTTCTCGAGACATATAAGATAATGAAGGGGCTAGACAGATTAGAGGCAGAGAGATTCTTTCCACTTCGAAAGGAAACAAGAACTAGAGGACACAGCCTCAAAGTAAGGGGGAGTCAGTTTAGAACAGAGTTGAGGAGGAACATCTTCTCTCAGAAGGTGGTGAATCTCTGGAATTCTCTGCCCATTGAAGCAGTGGAGGCTACCTCGTTAAACATGTTTCAGTCACAGTTAGAAAGATTTCTGATCAATAAGGGAATTAAGGTTATGGGGAGCGGGCGGGTAAGTGGAACTAAACCAATATCAGATCAGCCATGATTTACTGAATGGCGGGGCAGGCTTGAGGGGCTAGATGGCCTACTCCTGCTCCTATTTCTTATGTTCTTATGTTCTTATAATTGTAAAAGTTGCATATTAACCTAATTTAAAAGGATGTGGATACTAAAGGACAAAGATTACTCTGAATTAATTGACGAAAATATAACAACTATCCCTGAATAAGTTGACAATGAACTAGACAAATTGGCATGTTACATCATTTTAATTGTTTTCTTTACAGTTGTTTTTTGCTACTTTACTCAGGCACATTCCGACTCTGAATCACTGACATTTTGGGATATTTTAAAAAGGTTCAGAAGGCCAGTGAGACATAATTCCCCATCCAATGCAATCACAACTAATCTGGAGCATCCTTCTATTAAACAATCGATTTCCTTCCATAATAGTTAATTAACTTGCTGACCAAAAATCTATACCTGAGAGATTTGAATACTATTTTAATGACAACGACAAAACGGACACCTGGGCGCAAGAATTCAGGATTTCGGTGTTTTTTGCATGGAGTTGCCGACTCAAATTGCCAGATCTACCTCTACTCTTAATGGCCTGCCCCCTTTTACTGAATAGTCGTGGTAGAATTGCAATTGCTTGGTTATGTCAATAGGATTACATGCACCATCTAGCCGCAACATGGCAAACTGTCCTTTACGTCTTCAACAAAACAAAATGACAAATGCAGTGGGTTGAACGAATCTCCAAAACCGGCTTCACTCAAGAGAACGAGGATATGAAATTTAAGTTGAGAGAGACTGTGAGGTTATTGAGCAACCTGACATGGGGAAGGACAAGGTATCGGAGATGCTGGCAGGCTGCTGTAGGAGGCAAGGATGGAGATTTCAGAGGGACTGACCCAGATTTCGAATTTTTCTCTGGCCATGGGGCCATTCCAGAGGGCAGAATAACAGCTAATGCGATTTCGCTGATCATGGAGATTGTGGAAATGAGCCAGAGAACGACAGACCAGTGAGTCTCACGTTATTGGTAGGGAAAGGATGAGAGTTGTTTTGCAAGATAGCATCTGTCTCCACTTGGAAGGGACAACTTTGATGTGTGATAGTCAGCATGGCATTGTCAGCTAAAGGATACGGCTAACAAATGTGTTTTTTTGTTTGCGGAGGTGACCAGGAGTGTCGATCAGAGTGTAGCTTATATGGATTTCAGCAAAGCCTTTCCCAAGTTCCACATGGGACATTTATAAAGATGGCAAATATACATGGTATACAGGCTAATATGATAAAGTGGATTGAAATTGTCCAAGTTGTAGGAGAAGGACTGTGATGACAGAACGCTACTTTAGTGACTGGAAGCCAGTGTCCACTCTGCTTATTTGTCTTCCTTGAAACAAACAGCATATATTATTTAGGCGGTGGGAAAATTAGTTAGTTTGCAGATGACGCAAAGATTGCGCATGTGGTTAACTGTGAGGCAGGGTGTCTTGGGCTACAAGAAAATAGAGTCGGGATGGTCAAATTATCAGTAAGTGGTAGATCGAATGTAACCCCGAAAAGTGTCACGTGATACCCTTTGGAAGGAGCAAATTTACAAGGAAGTATTCAATGAACGGCATGACACTAGGATGTTATATGAAACAAAGTGACCTTGGTGTGTTTATCTATCGATTCCTGAAGGTGGAATAGACTGTTAGTATGGTGGCGAAAAAGGCATACGTGTCAATTGCCTTTATCAAGCTTGGTTTGGATTGCAAAAGCAGGGAAACCAAGATGCAGTTGTAATGAACAATGGTGAGGCCACAGCTAGGATGTGCAGGTCTGGTTACCACATTATTACAGAAATGTGATAGCACTGGATGGGGTGCAGGGGAGTTTCACCAGAATGCTGCCTGTGATGGAACATTTAAGTTATCAAGTGAGGTTGCAAATTCTTTTATTGATTTCGTTGGAGCAGGGCGACCTGATTGATGTGTACAAGATTATGAGGGGCATGGACAGAATGGATAAGGAACAGTTGCCCCTCTTAGTTGCACGGCCAATCATGAGGGGATTTAGGTCCATGTTAAGGGGCAAGAAGTTAAGGGGACGTGGGGAAAGTTTTTTTTAACCAATAGTGTAGTGACATTCTGGAATACGCTGCCTGGGAGATTAGTAGAGATAGGTTGCTTACATATCCTTTAAAAAGTACTTAGATGGTCACTCAGCACATCCTAACATTCAAGGCTATGAGGCAAATGCTCGTAAAGGTGATTAGGTGTTTCTCATGTGACGGTGCAGACTCGATGGGCCGAATGGCCTCTTCTGCATATGAATCTATGATTCTTAATCTAAAACGGCGAACTACCAATTCATCTATCTCCTCGCCGACTTCCTGCAAAATGACGAAAGTTATCATCAGCACTGCCTTTGAATTTAATATGCAAAGCAATGATCTCATAACAGATGCACAGTTTGTGGTCCGCCAAGGCCACTCAGATACTGATAATATTACTGTTTTGGCTTAAACGTGGACAAAGGAGCTGAACTGCAGTTGTGAGGTGAGAGTGGCTGCCCTTGACATCAGGAACAGCATTTGACTGAGTGTGATATCAATGAGTCTGAGCAAAACTTGAGACAATGTTAATTATGTGGAAAAGAAAACAACTGTAGCTTGAAGTTATGCCTTTCACTATGCAAGATCGCTCTTGTTGAAGGTTAATTATCTCAGTCGCAGTCATCAATGCAGGTGTTTTTCATTTTGGTATCGAGGGCCAAGTGCATTGTCCGTATATTTCCCTCCACCTTAATTTCAGAAGTTGGGATCTTCGGTGATGATGGGACATGTTTTCTCATTATTCGGGACTCAGCAGATGCTGTCCAACTGCAGCAAGACCCGGAAGGTATACAACCTTCGGCAGATACATGGCCAATAACATTTGAACCAGACGCACGCCAGTAATGACCATCTCCAACAAGGGATATTCTAAGTTTGACCCTTGACATTCAGTGGCATCACCATCAACGACTACCCTGCTTTCAACATTTTGGATGTTACCATGGGCAACTGACCAGGACTAGTCATAAACATACCTTGGCTACAACAGCATGTCAGAATCTAGGGATGCTGCTGCCGTTATGTAATCATATGAATGCCATATAACCTCTCAACATTTGCACGGCAAAAGTCAGGAATTTCAGAGAATATTCTTCCCTTCCTTACAGAAGTGCTGCTGAAGAAACTCAGGAAAATTGGCAAAGGACCCGCTTGATTGGCAAGTACTCCACAGATTTTCACTCCCTTCAGCACAGACGCACAGTCGCCGATGTTTACATCATCAACGAAGTGCACCACTGGAGCACACCACACCACAGAAAATAACGCCTTCAAAACCCACGGCCACGGTCATCTAGAAATATAAAGGCAGCTGACAATGTGAAACATCATCAAACAATTACCTATTTAATCATTCATTTTATCATCACAGGGAAATTAGGAGCGGTGGGGAGACCCAGTAAGTTAAGTGGTCTCCCACGTGTAATATAATATGTTTTCATTTCTTCAAATGATAAATGTACCAAGTTAGATAGATCCACAGAATTGTCCTCTAGGTCATTCATCATCCCCACATCTGAATATCTCGCCCTCTTTCACTGTCACTGCAACTCCCTCTGTAGCAACATTATAGACGGCAGCGGCATAGAATCGAGCTCAAACCTCCCTCCTGACTGATGTGCAGGCCTAGCCACTGAAAAAAAAACGACAAATGTCGGCTTTTCTGCATATTTACTCGATTATCTTTTATACTATGCTCAACAAGACCCTACTCCCATAGTACGTCATAAGTCGACTTTCAGCCATGAAATAATATTACCAGTGTTCTCCTGCCTCGACCCATTCTCTTTCCAAAATGTAAAAGCTATTTGCTTGATGATCTTCCATTATAGCAAGCTGTAAAACTCTTACCACATTCTGAGTAAAAGAGGAATGTTGCATATCTAACCAACTGATTTTACTACTTGCTGTTGTTCATAATTCTAGGGTATGCCTAAAGATGGTGGGCATCAGCAAAGAAATAAATGTGATGCAATTATTAATTTTATCATCACATAAAAATTAGGAGCTGTTTGGGAGACAAAATAAGTGAAGTGGCCTCCCGCTTATAATTGAATTAAATATGTACTAATTTAGTGCCTGGTCAAAGCGACAAGCAAAGTCGTTTTCTGTGGATATCTGACGTATTGAAGGAAACAATTCTAGTCAGCTGCAGTTCTCCACAACGTTTGGATAACATTAAGATAAGGGATGATATAAGAAAAAAGTCGAGCAAACTGCTAAGTGTCACATAACATTGTTTTGCTTTCAGTAAAAGAGAAAAATAAAAATTTGTTCTTCCTCAGATAATATATTCAGAGAACTATTCGGGGCAAGTTCCTCTCTAACAACATACAACTTGGCCATGCCCCCTGATGCACTTGGACTGCTTGCAACGATGACGTGGCAGACCGAACTGATATCCGGACACACTGGCTTACAGTCAAGAGGGAATTGCCCTGGGAGTGAACAACTAAGAGACTTGCCCCATGAAATCCCTTGGCATCAGGTCAAGCATGGGCAAGGAAGAATCCTAAATGGTCGAGGCCCAAAGGACATCGTTTCATCAAATGAATCTGTGCAGTTCCATAAACAACCATCGGAGAGAAACAAAAACATTCTTGACCTTACCTGCAACAACTAACATGGCGCAGCTGCATCAATCCATGGCAATATCTCTATGAGTTGCCAGTGCAGTCCTTGTGGAGACGAAATTGCAACTTCTTTTCGAGGACAGCATCAACTCAATTCTGTGGCACTAACACCATGTTATCTGGAATAGATATGGAACAGACCAAACAACTCAATGCCGGGCAAGTATGAGACATTCTCGCCAAAATGATGAACTATACAAATGTTGAAGCAGTTTGTGTTTAAATGCTCCAACATCTGGTCGAAATTCAGTCCAGGACTGACTCGTGGCAAGTGACATTCGCACCAGATAAGTACCATACTGTTAGTGTCACTAAGGAGACACAATCTTACCATGGTCATGGTAATTGACATTGACATTGCATGGCACAAGCATTGGATAATCCCATGCTACCAAAATTCTGGGGCTGGCAATTGACCAAAACTGAACTGAACAAGTAATTAGGGTAGCCATAATAGTAGGTCAGAAACTCGGAATCCAGCGACCAATAACTCACCTCTTGACTCCTCAACTTATTTCCATCATCTACCCAGACAAGTGTCAGTAGAGTGTTGGAATACTCTCCACTTGGCTGGAAATTGCAGCTCCAATAAAATTGACGAAGTTTCACGCCATCCAAGATCAGGCAATGATCGATACTGGCATGCCTATCTGAAAGTATTCATTCACTTCGTTATTAACACAGTGCCGTAGTGGTGTTCATCGTTGTTGTGGGAGATTGACAGATATTCGAATGAAGTGCATCTCATTTCTCGTAACTGACTAGGCTACAGAGAGTCATAGAATCATACAGCACAGGCACATACTCTTTGGCAAAACATGTCAATGCCGGCCATAAAATACCAGTTTATAACCTTAGGAGCACTTGACCAATAGCCTCCTAAGCCTAAGCAAATTATGTGCTCGCCGAGATGCACCTTAAATTTTGCGAGAATAACAGCATCCACCATCCCCTCAGGCAGCACTTTCCATATTTCCGCTTCCCACTGGGTGAAAGGAAAACCATCATATCAGATCTAAATCATTTACTTCTCTCCTTATAACTATACACTCTTCACTGAGACATCTCTGACATAGGGAAAGAATTGTTGCGATCTAGCCTATCTGTACCTCTCATAATTTTGTATCCTTCCATCAGATCCCCCTCAGCCTCCTCTGCTCCAGGGCAAGCAAACCTAGCCTATCCAGTCACTCCTCACAGCTGATGCTTTCCACAGCATGCACCATCCTCTGCACCCTTCCCAATGTAATCATATTCTTCTGATAGTGCAGCGACCAGGACTGCACAAAATATTCTACCCAGTGCCTGGTGGGCAGTGGCAGGGTGGCCGTTGGGCAATGCCACAATGCCAGGCTGGAAATGCCGTGGTTTCAGACTGGCACTGCCAAACTGCCACCACACATGCCCCACGAATTACCGGGTGGCCTCAATGGCCTTGGGGTCTACAAGTGATGTCAGCAAGTCTCTTTTCCGTTGGTGGGGAGCATCTGTGGCCCAAAAAATGTCTTATGAAGTTGCACCAAGATCTCAATCTTCTATCTTTCATTCTCTGGCAAATGAAGGGAATCATTCCATCTGTATTATTCACCACCATACCAACCTGTGCAGCCAGCTTCATTGATCTGTTGACGTTTACATTAAGGACAAATTTTGATCCTGAATATTCCCGATGTGCCAATTGTTCATTGTACATATTTTTTCAATGAAACAAAATGCATCACCTCATAATGATCAGGTTAAAATTTCATTTGTCATTGCTCTGCCCAGCATACCAGGTGATCAATATCGATCTCCAGCCTAAGACTGTCCACAGCAGAATCAACAGCATCAATAATGACCGTGCCATCTGCAAACTCACTCATTATAACTGCTCCATTTATATCCAAGGTGTTATTGTGCAGAACAAACATCAAGAGGGTGATATTGTGATTAACTAAAGCTCAGTCCAGAACGAGCACAAAAGCAGAAAGATACAGAGCGGTATTATTGGCGAGGCCAAATCTCGAATTTGATGCAATTAATGCAAACAAATGCTAAAAATAGTTTCTCGCCTGTAAGGGGCGATTGAGGGGCAGGAATCGCTAGAAAGCCGGCTGATGGCAGCAGAGAAAGCAATTGTGCTGGTACAGGTCTCTCTGTTCTGAGCAACAGAGAAGCCTTTAAGTCACTGCAGCTTTCAACTGGCCTCCGGGGCCCAAATCAGGCCCCATCCACGAGGCACCATTGGCCTACACGACATTTTGCGAGCCCCCTCCCGCCCAGAAAGTTTGACCCCTCCCCCCCCAAGCCCAGAAAAATCTATCCTGCCAGCCGCTCCACACAGATCGAAAGATACATTCCGAGTCCGAGCGACCCGACTGATCCCACCTTACCACCGCCAATCGCCGTTGCAGAGGAGCTGGCTCCCTCCCTGCCCCATGAATTGCAGAGTACACAGCGGCACCCACCCTCAGTGATTGACCCGCCCCCAGTATGTCCCTCCAGGGTCCGGCTCTGTTTGCACTACTCAGCGACAGGGTGCCCGGCGGGCAGTGCCAGAATACCAGCCCAGCAATGCCGTAGTTTCAGGTTGCCACTGCCGAAGGGTGACCACACATGTCCACGACTTCTATGGGCTCAATTACCTCCCTGTCTACCAGCGAGGTCAGCAAATCTCTTCGCCGTCGTTGGGAAGCAGCAGAGATCTTCCATCGGGGAAGGCCACAATTCAAGTCAGCCCAGACAATTTAGACCCGGGCTCGCTGCATTTGTTGAAGTCGTATTTCTATTAAATTGTCAACAAATAAGTACATCAGGGTGGGGTGAGAAATCAACAAAGAAATAAATGATGCACGTTAATATGGTACAGCAATTATCATGAGGGATTTTAATCTGCATATCGCTTCATCAACCGAGGTCGGTCAAGGCAGCCTCGAGGAGGAGTTCATAGAATGTATCCGTCATAGTTTCCTTGAACAGTGCATAATGGAACTTACGACGGAGCAAGCTATTCTCGATCTGGTCCTGTTTAATCAGACAGGAATAATTAATTCTCTTAGTCAGGGAACCTCTCAGAAGAAGAGATCACAGTATGGTTGAATTTAGAATACAGATGGAGCTTGAGAAGGTAAAGTCCAATACTAGTGTATTGTGCTTCAACAAAGGAGACTATAATGGGATGAGGGAGGAATTGCTAAGGTAGAAAGAGAGCAAAACATTATGGTGGGACAATTGTTGAAGAGTGGAGGACTTTCAAAGCGATCTCTTGCAGTGCTCAGCAAAAGTATGTACCAATGGTAAGGAAGGAATGTAGAAAAATATATGATCAGCCACGGTTATCTCAAGAAATAAAGGAGAGTATCAAATTGAAAGAAAATGCATACACAGTGCTAAAGATTAGTGGGAGACTAGAGGACTGGGAAATCTTTAAACAGAGAGCCACGAACAAAGCAATAAAGAAAAGTAAGATGGATTCTGAGAGTAAAACAAATAGCAAACGTTACTACAAATATATAAAACGAAAAGGAGTGGCTAAAGTAAACATTGATCCTTTGCAGAATGAGAAGGGGCATGTAATAACTGGAAATGAGGAAATCACCGAGGCTTTGAACAGATATTTTGTGTCTGTCTTCACAGTGGAAGACACAAATAACATGCCAAAAATTGATGACAAGAAGGCTATGCCAGGTGAAGACCTTTCAACTATCATTATTATTAAAGAGGTAGTGTCGGGCAATCTAATCGGGGTAAAGTTAGACCAGTCTCCTGGCCCTGATGGAATGCATCCCAGGGTAGTAAAAGAGATTAGGGGGAAATAGCAAATGCACTAGTGGTAATTTACCAAAACTTGCTGGACTCTGGGGTTGTTCCCGCAGATTGGAAAACACCAAATGTGACACCACTCTTCAAAAACGAGGTAGACAAAAGGCAGGTATCTATAGGCTGGTTAGGTTAACTTCTGCAGGAGGGAAAATGCTTCAATCTACCATCAAGGAAGAAATAGCGTGACATCTGGATATACATTGTGCCATCGGAAAGATGCAACATGAGTGCATGAAGGGCAGGTTATGTTTGACAGACTGAGAACATTACATGCGCGGTGGACATTGGGAAACCTGTGGATATGATGTACCCGGATTTCCAGAAGGCATTTGACAAAGTGCCACACCAAAGGCTACTGAATCAGATAAAGGTGCACGGAGTTACATGTAATGTATTAGCATGGACAGAGGGTCGGTTAATTTACAGAAATCAAAGATTGTGGTTATATGGGTGTTTTGTTCACTATTTGACGATCAGTGACTAGCAGCTTGCCTCAGGGATCAATATTGGGACCACAATTGTTTACAGTTTGCTTGGATGAAATGGAGTTGGGGACCAAGTGTAGTGTGTCAGAATTCTCAGATGACACTAAGATGAGTGGTAGAGCAAAGTATGCAGAGGACACTGAAGGTCTGCGAACAGATATAGATAGTGTAAGTGAGCGGGCAAGGGAATGGCAAATGGAGTACAATGTTGGCAAATGTGACGTGATCTATTTTGGTAGGAATAAAATCAAAATGGACTATTTCTTAAATTGTAAAAATTCAGCATGCTGCTATGCAGAGGGAGCTGGGCGTCCTTGTGCATGTATCACAAAAAAGAAATGGAGTTTAAACACAGGGAGGTTATGTTGTAGCGGTATAAGGTGCTGCTGGGGCCACCCCTGGAGTACTGTGTACACTTTTGGTCTTCTTACTTGAGAAAGAATACACTAGCACTGGTGAGTGTGCAGAAGAGATTCATAAGGTGATTCCGGAGTTGACAGTGTTGGTTTATGAGGAGAGACTGAGCAGACTGGGACTATACTCATTAGAATTCTGAAGAATGAGGGTAGATTTATAGAAAATATAAGATTATGAAGGGAACAGATAATATGGAAGCAGGGAGGTTGTTTCCACTGGCAGGTGAACTACATCTCGGGGGCATGGCCTCAAAGTAAGCTGGAGCATATTTAGGATTGAGTTGAGGAGGAACGTCATCACCAAAAGGGTTGTGAATCTGAGGATTTCCCTGCCCAGTGCAGCAGTTGAGGCTGACTCATTGAATATTTTTAAGGCAAGGATTGATAAATTGTTGAACAGCAAAGCAATTAAGGGTTATGGTGAGCGGGCGCGTAAGCGGACCTGAGTCGACAAAAAGATCAGCCATATTCCTTATTGAATGGCGGAGCAGGCTCGAGGGGCCAGACGGCCTACTCCTGCTCCGAATTCTAATGTTCTTATGCTCTTAAATTATTTATTCAAACTATTGCCGGAAATGGGCGTGTGGTGATCCCGCTGGATATCCAGTGCCAATAAGAATGCAAGAGGCGAGGACTCTTGAGTGATGCTGATTTCTCGGCTCTTAAACTTTCTTACCGGCTCGACGTGCCCATTAGCCAGATGGGCGAGATGCTAAGATCGCCACACAGGAGTCCCACTGCCAATCCCTGAAGTATACCAATGGTCATTATCTTCCAGTCACAAAAGCAAGCATTCAATATCAGCCTTTGCCTCATTTTAACAAATTGATTTTGGATCACATTTACTAACTTGCCTTGGATCTCCTGTGTATACTTTGGACTTCCATGATGGAATGTTGCCAAAGAACTGGTGAGTGTCAATGAGAACCAAATATATTGAGTGATCTTCTCAAAAAACTCAGTTAATTTAGTTTGAAAGGACCTCCGACCATCAAATCGTACTGACTATCTCTGATCTGTCATTGCATTTCAAATGTTGATTAATCTGATCCCTTAGAATTTCCCAATTATTTCCCCTGCATTGACGTTAGATTAACTGGCCTCAGATTACCTCGCTTATCCCTGCTGCCCTTCTTGAAGAAGACATCACAATAGCTCTCCTCAAGTTAACTGTCACTTTAGCTGTGGCCAGATTTTAATATCTGCTGCAGGGACACACAATATCATCCTTGCATCTCATAGCAGCTGGTTGGCAGTTGGTGACCAGTGGCGTGCCGCAGGGATCGGTGCTGGGGCCTCAATTGTTTACCATTTACATAGATGATCTGGAGGAGGGGACTGAATCTAGGGTATTCAAGTTTGCTGATGACACGAAGGTGAGTGGGAAAGCGAATTGCGTGGAGGACGCGGAAAGTCTGCAGAGAGATTTGGATATGCTGAGCGAGTGGGCGAGGTTCTGGCAGATGGAATATAACGTTAGCAAATGTGAGGTTATCCACTGTGGAAGAAATAATAGTAAATTGGAATATTATTTAAATGGAGAAAAATTACAACGTGCGACTGTGCAGAGGGACCTGGGGGTCCTTGCGCACGAATCGCAAAAACTCAGTCTGCAGGTGCAGCAGGTGATCAAGAAGTCGAATGGAATGTTGGCCTTTATCGCGAGGGGGATAGAATATAAAAGCAGGGAGGTCTTGCTGCAACTGTGCAAGGCACTGGTGAGGCCGCAACTGGAGTACTGTGTGCAGTTTTGGTCCCCTTATTTGCGAAAGGATATATTGGCCTTGGAGGGAGTGCAGAGAATGTTCACCAGGTTGATACCGGAGATGAGGGCTTATGAGGAGAGATTGAACAGATTGGGTCTGTACTCGTTGGAGTTTAGAAGGATGAGGGGTGATCTTATAGAGACATATAAGATAATGAAGGGGCTGGATAGGGTAGAGGTGGAGAGATTCTTTCCACTTAGAAGGGAAACCAGAACTAGAGGGTACAACCTCAAAATAAGGGGGGGCCGGTTCAGAACAAAGTTGAGGGGGAACTTCTTCTCTCAGAGGGTAGTGAATCTCTGGAATTCTCTGCCCATTGAAGTGGTGGAGGCTTCCTCGTTGAATATGTTTAAATCACGGGTAGATAGTTTTCTGATTGATAAGGGAATTAGGGGATATGGGGAGCAGGCGGGTAAGTGGAACTGACTCGCTTCAGATCAGCCATGATCTTGTTGAATGGCGGGTCAGGCTCGAAGGGCCAGATGGCCTACTCCTGCTCCTATTTCTTATGTTCTTATGTTATGTTCTTTGGATAAATCTCATCAGGCCCAATGTATTTATGCACCTTTATGCCGCTGAAACATTTAATACCTGCGCCTTAGTAATCTTAACGAACTCCAGAACTTCACCATCCTAACTGAAATCTCCAGATAAATAACCTTTCTACCACTGAACATAGACCTCCCTTTCCTTTTTCGTCCTCTTTCTTCTAATATACTTTTGAATAGCCATGGCTTTTGCTTCATCTTCTTCATCTTACCAGCAAAATGATATTTTATGGACGCTCTTTGACCGCAAATTATTTTTAAGCAGCCTACTACACTCTCTATACACCTGAATGTCTCCCTTTATTTTTAGTGTTACATCCCTTCCAAATATTGATTTTTATTCATTTGCCTTAGATATCCCACACATAATTCAAGGTCAAGGTTTTTGAGCTACAGCAAGGGAAACATCTTCCGAGCATATGTTTTACAGACTCTCTAAACTATCACAATGGGAATTACAGCTTCAGGCTCATTTGGAAGTGACACAGCTGAATCAATATACCCGTTTATGGTACTCGACATACATAATTTCAGTTTACCAGTCATATCATCAATGCACTTGGCTAATTACAATATCCGAACATTAAAATTGCAGGTCCACATAATTTGCTATTCGATTCTTAGTGAAGCAATTATTTGATGTTCTTGATGGCCTGTAAATGTTACTTAAGCAATGGCTTGACCACCCCCTCCCCCCCGTCTGTTACCAAAGCTGATGTCTGTGTCCAATATATTACTTTATGTGCAGTCACAGCTGCTTCAAAAGAAATCCTTGCAGCATGTATGGTATTTTGAACACATTATTCCATCTACATGATGAACTGCAACAACTCACTAAGCCTCCACATATAGCACCTTACATAGCCACGACCGGCAGTACCTTAAAGGGCAGCGTCGAAGCCACATGTGCTTGGGTCACTGACTGTGCAGAGTTTTCAAGTTCTCCCCGTATCTGTTTATGTTTCCTCCAGATGCTCCAGTTCTGCCACTCGTCCAAAAGAAGTGCTGGTTAAGTGCATTGACCACGCAAAATTCTCCCTCATCATATCCTAGCAGGCATCAGAGTGAGGCGACTGGGAGATTTTTACAGTGATTGCATTGCAATGTTCATGTGAACTTACATGGGATACTAATCAAATGAACTAAAAATAAAACAGCAGAACACTATCGCATGCGAGTTCCCTCCACCATCCTGGCCTTCAAAAATATCGCCATTTTTTCACCGTTGCTGGTTCAAAATCTTGGAAATCCCCGTTGGTTGACATTAACCACTTTGACTTTTGTGGTTGAGGACGGCAGCTCAATGCTTTTCAAGGGAATATAAGAATGGGCCTTAAAAGCTGGAGGCTTGGGGAGGGGGGGGGGGGGTGCGGCTGCGGGGGAGGGAATAATTTGGCTAGGGGTGGGGGGATCCTGTGGCGTACTGGGTAACATCCCCGCCTCTGAACCAAAATCACTGGGAACCTTTTCCTCCCCAGGATTGATGGCCAAGGAAGACGCCATGTAAAGTAATAATTCCAACACGTCAATGTTTAACACTCAGAGCAGAAAAGGCACTTGGCGAGTCACACTTGATGTGGATGTCGCCCTACAATCTACAAGCCTCAGTCTTCTGACGAGTTAACTGTGCCGGGAAATGTGCAATACTGAAACACAGAAAATTGTGTCTTCGTGCACCAATAGGGACGGGAAGGTAATTTCAATGCAAATCAGCACTACTTTATCTTTAACCTTGTAACTCATTGATCTCCATGTGCCTTCACCTATCGACAAAATCATCACTTGGGTAGAACGAAGAACCTGGGAAGCTCTGAAGGACGACCCCATTGGACTCTTGACTCAGCTCAAGTCAACCAAAAAGTCATTTTATTCTCTGGAGATACATAGAAACATAAAAAACATAAAAGGTCGGAGCAGGAGGAGGCCATTTGACCCTTCAAACCTGCTCCATCATTTTGTACGATCATGGCTGATCTTCGAACTCAATAGCCAAATCCTGTTTTCCTCCATAACCTTTGATCCCATTCGTCCCACGTGCTAAATCCAGCCGCCTCTTGAATACATTCAATGAGTTGGCATCAACTACTTCCTTTGGCAATGAATTCCACAGGCTCACCACTCGTTGGGTGAAGGAATGTCTCCTCACCTCCGTTCTGAATGGTCTACCCTGTATCCTCAGACTGTGACCTCTGCTTCTGGACTCACCCACCATTTAGAATACCCTCCTTGAATCTACCTTGTCTAGTCCTCTTATAATTATCTACGTCTCTATGAGTTCCCCCCCCCCCCCCACACCGCCCCCCCAACACCCTCAACCGCCCCCCCCCCCCTCCATTCCTCTGAACTCCAGCGAAAACAATTATAACTTGGACAATCTCTTGTCATACATAAGTCTCACCATCCCGGAATCAGTCTGGCAAACATTTGCTGCACTCCCTCGAGACCAAGAGCATCCTTCCTAAGAAAAGAAGACCAGGCCTGCACACAATACTCTAGGTGTGACCTCATGAAGGCCCTCTATAATTGCAACAACACATCCCTGCTCCTGCAATCAAATCCTCTCGCAATGAAGGCCAACGTGCCATTTGCCTTCTATAACGCCTGCTGCACCGGCATTCTTCCCGTCAGTGACTGGTGATCAAGGACATCCATGTCTCACTGCATACTTCCCCCTCCCAATTTACAGCCATTCAGATAATAATCTGCCTTCTTGTTTTGGCTTCCAAAGTGAATAACCTCACATTTATCCAAATTATGGTGCATCGGCCATTGATTTGCCCACTCACCCAGCTTGTGCAGTTCATTCCGAAGGATCTCTGCACCCTCGTCACTTGTCACTCACCCAATCAACTTGGCATCATCTGCAAACATTGAGATTTTAAATGTTGTTCCCTCATCCAAATCATTGATATGTATTGTGAACAGCTTGGGTCCCAACTCCGATGCCTGTGGCATCCCACTAGTTACTGCCTGCGAATATCTTGTTTAATGACTCTTCATCAGAGCGGACGACAATTGGAAAAAGGATAAGATTTGAGTGGGTTGTTTGCTCTACCTCTGGAGGCTGGATGAAAGGTCAGGGACAGGTGGAGCCAACAGGAGGATGGACAAAAGTGCTAAGGGGATATAAATGTGCTCATTTTGTCGAAGAAGGGTGCTGAAAATACAGATTAAATAATCAGACTGTGCTAAATGTAGGACAAAGGTAATAAGTGAGTCAAACTACAACATGAAACAGGTGGAAAATATTCCTATTGGGTTGGGGGACGGGAGACAGTGGGAAGGGAACAAAACAGATGGAACTAACTGTTTGCAAATGGGAGGAAATTCAAAGTTAATCAAATGGATGAAATAGAAAGAAATACAAATAACAATACGTAAGTGGAAAATCTAATAAATCAATAAATACGGAAATAAAGGACAATTTGATGTAAATGGTGTGAAGGTGGAGGTGAGACTGCATGGTATGAAGTTGTTGCCTTTAATATAAAGTCTGGAAGCCTGCAAAATGCATGATCAGAAGATGAGGTTCCTCCTGTTTGTGTGGGCCTTCACTGAAACATTTCAACCGGCCGAACAAGAAGCTTGGCATAAAGGACTGTTGATAATAAATAGCAGATTTTTAATGAAATCAATTCATGACTTACAACACAGGTCTACCCCAGAGAGGAAGAAGGATTTTTAGATGGGCATAAAACAACCAATGTTAACGAAGGAAGTATGGAATAATGCTAACATTGTTGGAGAAAACAAATCACAATGTCTCAATGATTAAGGTTAATGGTATGCTGATGGATGGAAAGGTCTCAATAGCAACAAAATCTGACAAATAATAATAACCTTGACGTGATTGTGGGAGGTATGACAGTAAATTCGCAGAGGACATGAGAATTAGTTAATTGGTGAATGAGGAGGAAGAAAATCTTAGAATACAGGGTGATACAGGTGGATAGGTAAGAACGCTGAACAGCGACAAATTGAAGTTAACGCTGAAAATTGTGAGATGCTGCTTCAGGGAGGAAAAGCAAACCGAAATAATACACACATGAAGATAGGACTTAAGAAGCACAGATCAGAGAGATCATGGGATGTATGCCCAAAGACCACTGAAGGAAGCAGGAAAGGCAGACAAAATGATTAGGAATCCAAGCGGGATTGTTGCCTTTATTAGTTGGAGCATAGAATATAAGAGCAGGGAGGTTTTGCTGGAGCTGTAAAACTGCTCGTTGTGCCACAGCTGAAGTATTCTGCTCATTTCTGTTCGTCACACGAGAGAAAATATGTAATTGCACTAAAAATGGTGCAGAGGAAAATTCGTCAGTGTGTGGTTGGGTTGGAGAGTGTCAGCGATGAAGAGACCCTGGTCAGGCTGGGTTGTTTACCTTGAGCACTGATGGCTGAGGGGGGTCCAGAAGGAAGTATACAAAATTACGAGGGATATAGATATGACGGATAGGTTGAAACGCTGTCCCTTGCTCGAGGGGTCAATAAAACAGGGGAATGCATTTAAGGTAAGTGGCAGGAAATTTCGAGGCAATTTGAGAAAAGCCGTTTTCTTCCAGACAGATGTGGGGATCTGCCACTCACTGCCTGAAAGGGCAGTAAAGGTGGGAACTGTCACAACATTTAATAAATACTTAGTTGATCACTTCAAAGGCCACAACATAGATGACTACGGACAAATTGCTCGAAAAGCTGGAAAAGTGCTGGAAGAGTTTGATGCTCGGTGGGCGACACACACAGAATGGAATGATGAGTGTATTCCTCTCCTGTAAAACTCCATAACTCTACGACACTTCAGCTAGTAACTACAGAGAAAGTCGATCCACTTCTCCTTTAACAAGCATGCTTAAATTCTGGAAAAAAGTCCGAGAGGATTGTAAAAATGCTAATGTGACACATTTATTCCTAAAGAGAGAGAGAGAAAGAAACATTTATTTATAGGCCAATTGGCTAGACATCTCTCAATGGGAAAATGTTGAAGTCCATTATTACGGGTACAATAACAGAGCATATAGAAGGAAATGCTGTAATGAACCAGAGACAACATGGCTTCAAGAAGGGAAAATCAAGCCTGGCATATTTTTTAGAATATTCTGAGGTGGTAAAAAGCGGCTTATTTAAAGCAAAAGACTCAGTTGTTATGCTAGGATTTCCAAAAGGCATTTGATAATGTTTCACACAAAATGCTACTTTATAACAAACAACCTTTGCTGTAGCTGGTGGGAAATTGGCTTGGACAGAGGATTGGTTCAATGACAAAAGAGAGTTGTTATAAGAGAGGCCTATTCAAGATGGCAACCTATAAATATTGGCACAAGGATCAGTGCTCGGGCCTCAATTTTTGCAGCATATATTAAAGACTTGGAAGAGGGAAGTAAGTGCACTAATGCAAAGTTTGCACATGACAAAAGAAAAGGTGTTTATCGACGTGATAAGGATAACACAAAAAGTCTATAGCGGGTGTTGCACAGGTTAAGTAAGTCTTAATATAATCTTAATCTTAATATAATTAGGAAAATGTGAAATTATGCATTTTGGAAGGAAGTATAAAGGAACTGAGTATTATATTTAAAAACAGGAAGACTGCAACACGGATGAATATAGGGTTCCTCGTGTATGAATTAGAAAAAGTTAGCCGCAGGTACATCAGTTCATAGTGAATGTCATTGTGATGGTGGCCTTAATTTCAAATGGAGTAGGACATTGGAAAGAGGGAAGTTTTGCGAAATTTATGAACGGCACCAGTTAGACCACGCATCTGATGTTGTAAACTGTTTTTTCCTTAACTAAATAAAACATATTGAAATTGTCTGCAATTCTGAGAATTTTCGCTGGCTTAATCCCGGGAAAGTTGGATTTTCTTGTAAGATGCTGAGTCGGTTGTTCCTATCATCGGAAGAGTTGAGAAGAGGCAGAGGCAAGATTATTGAATCATATTCGATTTTCAGAGGACTTGAAATTGTAGTTGCAGAGAGGATGTTTCAGCTTTTGAGGGAAGGAGGGCATAATATCGGACTAAGCATTCGCCCTTTTAAGCTGCAGAGGAAGTTAAATTTCTACTTTCATTGGTAATCAACCTGCGGAATTGTTTACCACGGAGGCCTATGGAAGTTGTGCCGTTAAGTATTACAGAATCACAGAATACTATAGTGCGGAAGAGGCTCTTCGGCCCATCGAGTCTGCACCGACACATGAAATACCTGACCTACCCACTTAATCCCACTTGTCAACAGTTGGCCCATAGCTTTGAATGTAATGGCGTGCCATGTACTTTTCCAGGTTTTCTTTTACAGGATGTGAGGCAAGCCGCATCCACAACCCTCACAGGCAGCGCATTCCCAGACCGTCACCACCCTGTGAGCATTTAAAAAACTTTTCCTCAAGTCCCCCCTAATCCTCACATCCATCACTTTTGGACATTGCAGATGTAGAATGATTCTTGATGAACAAGGTTTTGAAATGCACAATCTATTCAATTCTCTGACAGGTGCAAACTCATGTAACTTATATATGCCTCTTTGTAGTCGTTTTATTTGCTCTTCAGTACTTTCTTTCCTGCATATCCATGGGGCAATGTCAAATTTAGCAAACATATCTTCGGTCCGTTTACAAATTTAATTCGCATACATTGCAAAAGATGAGATTACTCCACAACACATGACATACAATTCGTTGTATCATTTCATCAAGAAAAACATCCACTTATGTGTCACTGCAGTTTGCTGTTGGCCATTTACTGCAGACACGAAAGTGTAAACAGGCCGAAAATATTTTAGCAAAGGAATTACAGGATTTTGGTCCAATGACAGTGAAGGAACGGCGATATATAGGCACGTCAGAATGGTGAGTGAATTGGAGAAATCTTCCAAGTGGTGATGTCCCCAGGCCTTTTCTTGCATCTAGGTGTTGTTAAGTGATGCATCAAGATGGGTAAAGTGGTGAGTTGCACCAGATCACCTTGTAGATGTTGCACACTTTTGCACAGTGCAAGGCTGTGGAAGGTGCAACAATCATGCGGGCTGCTTTTTATTTGATGGTGACCAGCATCTTGAGTGTTGTCGGAGCTTTATTTACTTATTAGTGTCACAAGTAGGCTTCCATTAACAATGCAACAAAGTTACGGTGAAAGTCCCCGAGTCGCCACACGCTGGTACTTGTTTGGGTACACTAGGGAGAAATTAGCATGACCAATACACATAACCACCACGTTATTTGGACTGTGGGAGGAAACAGGTGTACCAGGAGGAAACCCACAAGACACGGGGAGAACATGCAGACACCGCCCAGACAGTGATCCAAGCCCGGAATTGAACATGTGTCTCACATTACATGAGGCAGCATTGGTAACCACTGTGCCACCCTGCCACCACACGGGCACATCCACACAATTTGGGAGTGTTCCATCACACTTCTGATTCGTGCTTTGTCGCCGAATTTCTCGACATCGACTTGCTCTTGTCGGCATAATGTTCACATGGCTAGTCAAGTTTGTCTTCTAGTCAATTTTAATCAGTAGGATGTTGATTGTGTCAGATTCGGTGATGGTATTGTCATTTAATCTAAATTGCTGGTGGATAGATCCTCTGTTGTTGGAAGCATTCGTTGCCTGAAAATTGTATAGCGCGAATGTTACTTTCCACTGTTTCCTCTTTATGCACAGCACGTGTGACTTTCTCGAAAAAAAATAATAAATTGATTGAACATATTTCAATTGCACAAAACTATCTTGACTTTGCCTGTTTACGTTGAACTGTGGTAAACGTCCAGGAAAAACGCATTTAATAATAAATTCTTAGATTTCAATATGACAGATGTTTTGCATAACAAAACATAAATCTTATCAGTTGGTTGTGGGATTGATTTCCTCTGTCAAACAATTGCTCTTTATGCTGTTTGGCTTGCAAGTATTCCTGTTTGGTGGCTTCAAAATATTGACACTTCATTTTTAGGTATGCCTGGTAGTGCTCCTGGCATTCTATCCAGAACACTGCATTGAACCAGGGTTGATCCCCTGGCTTGATGGTAATGGTTAGAATCATAGAATCGTTGCAGTCATTGATAATACTGAGTGGCTTGCGAGCAATTTCAGAGGGCAGTTGAGAGGCAACCACGTTCCAATGCCTCTGTAGTCAAATGTAGTCTAGATCAAGACAGCAGATTTCCTTCCGTTAAGAGCATTAGTGAACCAGAAATTATTTTTTCCATCAATCGAAAAGGGTTTGATGGTCATCAGTACATACATAATTCCAGTTAAATTTATTGAATTCAAATTTAATCAGCTGCCATGGCAGGATTCGAATCCGTGTTTCCAGAACTTTTGTTGTGTTTGTGGATTAATAGTCTAGCGGTAAAACCATTAACCATCGCTTCCCCTTACCCAAACCCACGACCACTTCCATCTAGAAGGACAAGGACAGCGGATATATGGGAACACCACCACTGCAATTTCGCTGCAAGGCAATAATCATCCTGCCTTGGAAACATATCGCGGTTCCTTCACATTCACTGCTTCAAAATCTTTGATTTCCCTCCCTAACGGCATTGTGGGTAAATCCACAACACCTGGACTGCAGCAAATCAAGAAGGCAACTAACCACCACCTGCTGAAGAGCACTAGGAATGGGCAATAACTGCTGGGCAGCCAGGGACACCCATGTCCCAAAAATGAATAAAAATAAACTTGCCTGTGGTTAATTGCTTTCTAATTCCTTCAATTTTTGAAAAAATAGCTTAAATTAGTCATTTTCTAATCCAATGGAGCTGTCCTGCATCATAAACTAATGCATCAATGATCTCAACAGGCCCTGCGGATTTGTCAACCCGCAGCGACAAAGTTGTTCCGCACTAATGCAGATGTGGTGATTGTAATTTTCCAGATTTTCTCCCTTACGTCCAATCCCTATTCACAGCTATTTTGGGGATTTTATCATATCCTATATTTTTAATTAACCAGATATGACGGATTCGCTACTTACATTGCTTTGTTTCTCATTGGATTGCATACCTGTAAACGGCTGCCATTGCATGTCTATTCATCTGCCTTTATCCTGATTTGCTTATTATTTTTAACTTCTCCTCCATTCATATCCTAATAATGTTGCTTATTTGTGTTTACAATGCAAATGAGCACCATTATGTTCAGCTCAAACTGAACGCAAACAGTAATTATAATTTGATCGCTGCTACCAAGTAAAGTTTTCACCATGAGTTCATTAAGTAATCTGGTATCATTGTGCAATATACGTATAGTATACCCCGTTGTCTTGCAGGCTACAGAACACACCCTTCTCAGAGACTGGCTCTAAAATATGTTATGAACTTTCCATCAAAAGTAGCTTTTCCACTAAGATATTTCCATTGAATACCGAGATTTCAATGCCCCCGTCATGAACGGCATATTATTTTTGTCTGAAAACCTTACATCATGACTAGCAATATAACTGGCTGTCCGTTTGTTTACTATTAGGGGTCATATTAGTAAGCCAAGTGATCTAATGTTCTTTTTCCCATTTCTCATAACCACCCGATCCATTCCGGTTTGCTGAGCTTATGAAATATTTGATAAAAATATCGTTAATTAATAAAATCAACAATTTTCATTTTCATAGCTTTGTTTTCATCCTAATTGTAATGCACTCTTCTGTATTGAGGTACTATGCTTCCCCACATTCTTCTCTTTGCGGAACCACCCAAACCCCCCCCCCCTCAACGCCCCCCCCCCGCCCCCTCCCCCCCACCCCCCATCGCCCCCCCCCCCCCCCCCCACACACACACACACACACACACACACACACACACGTACCGTGTCAGATTGCTACCTTCTCGAAAATAGGAAAAAGGTTAAATTTGGAATGCCACAACAGTCACAGAAAAGTTTACCGGTGACTGTCCAGAAGGAAGAATTGCAATTCATAACATGATGTGTCAGGACTACAAATTTATAATCACCACTCCAAGAGACCAGCTTCCCTGTTGATGTACAGCAGGCGGAACAAACAGTGAAATATGCATTATACTGTAAGAGGAAATCTGACAGCAACCCTTGTGCCCATGAAGTTCGGTTGCCATCAGGGATGTGATGGTGGACGTAATGCCAGTATTCTGCAATTCTATAAGTGCAAAGCTCGTGACAAATCACACACAGTTCAGCCGCATTATACCATCGTCAGCGTTGCTTATAGTTTGAATGTTGACTCCAATGAAACGTTTGAGTTAAAATGTTCTTAAAATGACAATGTCCTCACCATGGTACCAAATCAAGAAAAAAGGCTGCCCAAAATGAATCACTTGGGCTTTCTGAGAAGCGAGCTCGAAGATCAAACCACTGAACTGTTGACTGAGAGCTTTGCGGCTGATATGCCTGAACCCCACTGGTCCAGAAACAAAATATCAACGGATCTGGGAACATTATTTGAGGATCTTGGAGGTACTGCCTACCGCAGATCATGAATAAATTGCCTCCATACAACTTCACTGCAGTTGATTTGCCGCAGGTTTTGCACTTATAGCATTGCAGAATACGACCAGTACACCCAAGATCAAATCCCTGATGGCAACCGTACATCACAGAACTTGCTGTCAAATTTCGTCTCACGGTTTAAGACATATATCAGTGCTTGCTCCTCCTGCAGTACGTCCTGAGGGAATCCGGTTGAATATTAATGGATTGGGCCAGCGATTAGTTTGAACATCTTCAGTTGAAGATGTAGTTGAGTTTCAAAAACACATTCCCAACAATATTTATTTCAACACCGAAAGCATGCCGCTGGAATTTTGCAAGGAATTTTATTTGAAGATTCAGATGTGGAATACTACAATAAATAATATTAATAATAGACATGGAGTTAGATTTCCTTCTTCTCCTGCTGTCTGTTGCACTATGCATATATACACTGCTCATCTGGCAAGCATATCTACCTGCATTTTGGTGGATCCCCTCATGCAATGGGAGAGCACAGATTGAAAAGACTAAATATGACGTCCTTGAGCATTTAACAGGCATTTGCGAGACATGTGTGTAGACAGTTGTGGTTGTCTATTGTAAAATGAGAGTGTAGATATCATGCTACTATTGATGTCTTTTAGGGGACGTCGGCACACTGACTATACTCGCTCCATGATTGAAATAAACATTTCATACTTTCATTTTATTCAAGATCCTCAGTTAGTTTTCACCACAATATTTTCTCATGGGAAACATCTACTGGTGACTAACAACAAGTGCACACAGATAGCATACACTAGTTGCAATGCATTTGTATTCATTTATGGGATGTGATGATTGTTAGCTATGTCAGCATGTGTTACCCATCCCGAATTGCCCTTGAGAAGAGGTCCATGACCTTTTGTGGTGAATGTCTGCCTTCACCATGAGACAGATACAACCATGGTGCTTTTAAGGAGTGAGTTCCAGCATTTTCCGAAGGGACATAAGAGGCAACTGATATATTTCCAAGTTAGGATGGTAAATAACATGGAGTGGCACCTGCAGGTGGTGGCTTTCCTATGTGCCGCTGCCCAGCACCTTCAAGATCGTCGCAGTCGTGGGCTTGATAGTTGCCTCGTAAGGAGTCAGTGTGTGTTCCAATAGAACACCTTGTAAATAGATTCATATATTCGTACAGCGTAGAAATGCCCCTTCAACACAACTACATACTCTGCTGCATTCTGCTGGTCCTGTTGGTCGGTGGTGGAGGAAGGGAATATTTGTGGAAAGGATGTCGTTCGTGCAGGCTGCTATGTTCTGAACAGTCTCGATCTGCTTGATTGTTTTTGGAGCTACACTCAATCAACCAGGTGCAGAGCAGCCGAATAGAATTATCATTTGTTCCATGTCGAATGTGGACCGAATTTGGAAAGTCAAAGTGTCAGTTGCTTGCAGGAGGATCCCTCGCCTCTGACTTGCTCTTTGATGTATTTTATTAATTTTTGACCTATGACAGGCCCATAGATGGAGGTAAACTCACAGTGCTCTTCAGAGGTATTTCCAGGGTGTTAACGCAGTTACAGTGAAGGAGCAGCGATACATTTCAAAGTCAGAATGGAATCACTTAGACGGGAACTTCCAAGTGGTGCTGTTGCCACGTGTATACTGCTCCTGTATTTCTAGGTCGTAGTGATCGAGGGTTTTGTATGAGGACCGAGGCAAGTGGAAGGCATTGCTTTTGATGTGTGCCTTTTTGAGTATGGGCAGACATTATGGGTAGAGTTACAAAGTGAGTTCCTCACCAGAAGATTCTTAAATGTGGGCCTGTGCTGGTAGCTATTGTATTCCTGTGCCTAGTCCAGTTCAGTTTCTTGTCAACATTAATCTGCAGGTGTTGATAATGGGGGATTCTACTATGGTAATGCGATGATTATGTCATTTTTGGTTGGAGATGAACATTGCCTGTCACTTACGTAGCGCTAACGTGACATGCCACTTCTCAGCTCAGCGAGATATTGTCCAGCTCTTGCTGAATTCTGACAGACATTGCTTTGGTGTCTGACGAGTCGCCCATGGAAGATAATTAAAATTGTGCAGTCATCATTGAATGTCTCCTGATCTGATCTTATGAGGGAAGGAAGTTTATTGGAGCAGAGGCACTTTGGAATTAGGCGCTGAAGTAGGCAAATTCCGCCCTTCGAACTTGCTCAGCCGTACATTCAGACCATGGGTGATCTCCCCCTGGTCTGACATCCACCTTCCTCCTGATCTCAGCTTCCCTTTATCACTTTTTTAAAAAATTACAAATATATCTTCGTGAAACTATATAGTCATTCCGTCTCCACCACGCTATCAGGCAGTGAGTTCCACAAACTCAATACCATCGGCGAGAGGTAGTTCATCTTCATCTCAATTTCAAATCTACTGTCTCTCAATCTATAGGTATGAACTCTTGTTAGAAACATAAAGGATCATATAATTCTTGCAGTGCAGGAGGAGGCTATTCCACCCAATGTGTCTGCACGGATCACAATCCCACCCAGGCCCTATTCCTGTAAACCCTTATATTTATCCTGCTAATCCCCCTGACAGTCCGATTAATGTAGCCTAGCCAATCAACGTCACCCGCAAATTTTTGGACTGTGGGAGGAAACCAGTGCACCTGAAGGAAACCCACGCACGCACGGGGAAAATGGCAAAATCCACACAGGGAGTGGATGCCTGGGTTGTGAGGCAGCAGTGCTAATCACTGTGCCACCGTGCCATCATGCCGTGCTGTGTTCCAGATTTCCCAAAAGAAGAAGCATTTGCTCTATATTTACTCTATCAATCCCTTTTAGAATGTTGTATACCTCGATCAGATCCCCTTATCCTTATCAATTCCAGTCGGAATTAGTCCAAACTGTTCAATCACTCCCTATACTTCTTGCATCCTTGGTAAAAAAGCTGTACATGGTTGGGCCTAGGGCATTTCATAAAGGTCCTCCTGCAGATATATCCTGGAGCTATAAAGACTGGCCTCCAAACATCAACAATATATTTCTTTGTGCCACGTATTACTCCAGCCTGCAGAGGGCCATCCCATTGATTTCCTTTGACTGCAGTTTTGCAAGGGCTCCTTCAATTTTCGCAAGGTAAAATGTTGTCTGATGTGAAGGGCAATCACTTACACTTCACTTCTATCACTCCACTTTTTTGGCCGTGTCTGAACCACGGTGGTAAGGAGGTCAGGAGCTGAGAGACGCTGGCCAATACAAATTGAGCGTCCGTGATCAGATTATTGCTCACAAGGTGTGGTTTAAAGCACGGTTGATGCCTTATATCACTTTGATGATGATTGAGAGAAGACTGAGAGGGCCGTTGGATTTGACCAGTTTCTTGTGTACAGGACATACGTGGGCAAGTTCCCACATTGCTGGTTAGAAACCAATTAACTACATGTACTAGAACAGCTTGGGTAGTGAGCAACAGGTTCTGGAACACAAGTATTCAGTATTATTTCCGGAATAGTGTCAGAGCCTGTATCTCTTGTAAGATTCAATGCATTCAGGGACTTCTTGGTATCAAGTGGAGAGACCGTAGTGATGAAAGGGACATCTGGAAGAGGCTCAGAAGGATCATCCACCAGACATTTCAGGCTGAATATAATTGTGAATGCTGCACGAATATGCTGCGCTCTTCCATCATTGAGGATAGGGATATTTGTGGAGCCTGCTCCTCCAGCAAGCTGCTTTATTGACCAGCACTGTTCACGGTCAGATTTGGCAGGACTGTGGAGCATAGGCCTGTTCCATTAGATGTAGCCTCGATAGCTAGATGGCAAGTCCAGTTCAGTTTCCTGACAACTGTTAACCTGCGATGGAGCCTTCGATATTAGATCTTGCTGTTGGGCAAAAGGGATCAAGGTATATGGTGTGGGTGTGAGGGTGGTGTGGGGATGGGGGGATGGAGATAGGGTCAGTGTATTGAATTTGATGATCAGCCATGTTTATAATGAATCGCGGAGCAGCCTCGAAGAGCAAATTGGCCCACTACTGCTTTTGTTTTCTGTTTATGACTCTGTGTGTTGATTGTGGGGGATTTGGCGATGATAGATAGCATAGAAATTTAAGGGGTGATGATTAGATTATCGATTGCTACTGGTCCTGCACTTGTGTGGGAAGTACGGTTCCCACACAAGTTATTCCAAGCCAAGACAACATCCTTTTTTTCTGCATTTGGACATGTACTACTTAATTATCACAGTATTTGCCAATGGTACTGAATATTGTAAAGGCATTCGAGAACATCCCCACTCCTGACACCATGATGAATTTGATAGCATTACTGAAAGAGCTGAAGGTGGTTAAGGCTCACGCACCAATGAATAATTCCTGAACTTGTGTCCCGAAACTAAGATTTTTGACCTCCAACTATCAAAATAATCTTCCTCTGTTCCAGAAATGTCTCCAAACTGCGGAGATTATGTCCCCTGATTCCCATTGACTTCAGTTTTACTGGGCTACTTGATGTAACTTTAGGTGAAATGCTGAAATGATATCAGGAGCAGCCGCTCTCATCTCACCTGTGGAAATATGCTCCTTTGTCCATGTTTGTACCAAAGCTGCGATACTGCCATGGGCTTAATTGAACATGCCAATCGAAAGCTAAGCATCTCAAAGCCGAATGTTGCTAAGCAACTGCCGCTGAATAGTACCATTGATGATTCGTTGCATTACTTAACAGATGAAGGAGAATAGATTGATGGAGTGGCAGTTGAGTGGGTTGATTTAAGAACATAAGAACGTAAGAAATAGGAGCAGGAGTAGGCCATCTAGCCCCTCGGGCCTGCCCCGCCATTCAACAAGATCATGGCTGATCTGAGGCGAATCAGTTCCACTTACCCGCCTGCTCCCCATATCCCTTAATTCCTTATGGATCAGAAATCTATCTACCCGTGATTTAAACATATTCAACGAGGAAGCCTCCACTACTTCAATGGGCAGAGAATTCCAGAGATTCACTACCCTCTGAGAGAAGAAGTTCCCCCTCAACTCTGTTCTGAACCGGCCCCCACTTATTTTGAGGCTGTACCCTCTAGTTCTGGTTTCCCTTCTAAGTGGAAAGAATCTCTCTACCTCTACGCTATCCAGCCACTTCGTTATCTTATATGTCTCTATAAGATCACCCCTCAGCCTTCTAAGCTCCAACGAGTACAGAGCCAATCTGTTCAATCTCTCCTCATCAGCTACACCCCTCATCTCCGGTATCAGCCTGGTGAACCTTCTCTGCACTCCCTCCAAGGCCAATACATCCTTTCGCAAATAAGGGGACCAAAACTGCACACAGTACTCCAGTTGTGGCCTCACCAGTGCCTTGTATAGTTGCAGCAAGACCTACCTGCTTTTATATTCTATCCCCCTCGTGATAAAGGCCAACATTCCATTCGCCTTCTTGATCACCTGCTGCACCTGCAGACTGAGTTTTTGCGATTCGTGCACAAGGACCCCCAGGTCCCTCTGCACAGTAGCATGATTTAATTTGTCTCCATTTAAATAATATTCCAATTTACTGTTATTTCTTCTGAAGTGGATAACCTCACATTTGCCAACGTTATATTCCATCTGCCAGATCCTCGCCCACTCGCTCTGCCTATGTAAATCTCTCTGCAGACTTTCCGCATCCTCCACGCAATTCGCTTTCCCACTCATCTTCGTGCCTTCAGCAAACTTTGATACCCTACACTCGGTCCCCTCCTCCAGATCATCTATGTAAATGGTAAACAGTTGAGGCCCCAGCAACGATCCCTGCGGCACGCCACTGGTCACCAGCTGCCAACCAGGAAAGCACCCATTTATTCCAACTCTCTGCATCCTGTTAGATAGCCAATCCCCAATCCACGCCAACACCTTACCCCCAACTCGTGTACCCCAATCTTCTGCAGCAACCTTTTGTGAGGCACCTTATCGAATGCCTTCTGGAAATCTAAAAATGATTTCTCCAGCGCTTTGGTTTGTAATGTACATAGACAATGTTGGGCATTACCTGGTACATAGAGTCATATTCAATGAGTCATGGAGTCTGACAGTTCAGAAAATATCCTTCCGCGATCCATTTGGTACCGAAAATATCTACCACTGAAGGTGCCCTAATCCAATTTCCTTAGTTTTGTTCCCATATCCTTGAATATTTTCATATTTCACGCGTTGATCCAAATATATTTTGAATGTTTCAGTTTGCCGGCTGCGACTACCTTCACCGGCAGACCATTCCAAATTACCACAACACTCTGAGAGAATAAGTATTTTCTCGAATCCCCTCTGAATCTCCAGCCTTAGACTAAAACTATGCCCCCCTAATAACTGATCCCTCAACCATGGGAAACACTGCTCCTTACTCTCCCTGTCCATACCCCTCAACATCTTATGCACCTCAGTCCTATCCCCCTTTAATTTTGCCCTGCTCTACAGAGAACAATCCAAGCCGAGTATGCGAAACTATCAGTGCTCTGGGGCAGGTCCATTTCTGGTGCATGAGTAATCAGAACTCTTGCCAGAAAATTATTAGTCCCCATGCATTTTGCAGTATTCGTTGCCTTCAGACTTTGAATTAATCACATGGTTTGAATCGATTGTGGGACTTTGGTAAGGATTAAACAGTTGATTATGTTACTTAGCGAGATGCTGTTCGATTAGATTTTCAGCTCTGTATATTTCCACCATTAACCTTTGTAATGAACACCTGGTCTGGTTACCGATAAACGTGGGAGATAAGATAATGATTGTGAAAAAGGTAGACTCTGGTTGCATCAGGAATAGCGTCTAGGCAGGTAGTTTTGTTTTCTCTTCGAATTTCTTGCTCAACTAATTACAGTTACTGATTAAGCTTCGATAACTGAAGTTCTCTCCTGCATGCTTGCAATATGTTTGTCCGAATTAAGCTTGTTTTGAGATTAGTCTTGCTGAAGAGAACTAGAATGACAATAGCAGTGCAAGTATAAACGTATTGCTATTAGTTATGCAGCCCATAAATAAGCTTTCCATTAATAAGAAAAATATACCATATTACTGTCATTGTATTTGCTTCAGTGAAACGTTATACGAACTGGAATTAAAACAAGCCAAAATTGTATTTGGTTAAAATTTAGAGACCACTAAATGTTGCATTATATCCAACTACATTAATTGTAATATCGTGCAGAGTGATAAACTGGGGAACAATATATTGACGGTTGTTTTACGATATTGTCCATGGCACACAAAAGAAATGCATACACCGTTTTTAGCAGCTGTATCCAGGACAAAGCAGACCACTTGATGACTACCCCTTTCACAAAAAATCACTCTATCCACAACCGACGGACAGTGACATACGTGTTTACTATCTACAAGATGCAATGCAGTAATTTATCGAGGTTCTTTCGGTAGCAACTGCAAAACCCACGATGACTACCTTCCCTAGACAAGCGCAGTAGGTATGGAGCATCACGACACGGAATTTCCCCTCCAAGTCAGTCACCATCCTGACTTGGAAATATGTTGCCACTGTCTCACTATCGCTGACTCAAAATCCTAGAATCTCCTTCCACGAGCACTGTGGGTGTGTCAAAACCTCGGGGACTGCAGAGGTTCAAAGAAGGCTGCTCAGTACCAGTTTCCGAAAGGTAACTCAGTATGGGCAACAAAATGTGACCTTGCCATTGGTGCACACATCCATAAAAAAGAGTTCAGATAATCTACTAAGCATTTACTATGTCGTTCCCGATTAATCTGATGATCAGCCATGATCCGAAAGAATGGCAGTGCAGCTTTGCGGTACCGAATGGCTTACTACTGCTGCTAATTTCTATGTTTCTAAGAAATTCAGTCCCAATTTAGTTGCCTTACCCAAGCCAGCAGAGGGCGAAAATATAAAGCTTCAATTTACATTGCAGCACAAATTTAATTGCGATACTTTTAATTTAGTGGTATTACATGTCGGGGTGAAACGGCAGCGTCTTTTTTGTGCGTGCACCAGATAAGATTATTATGCATGTAATGCTAAAAATGTTGCAAAGGAAAATCAGCGAATGTTTTTATTGGACATAATTTATTCATGATTGTGCATTTGGCTGCGAATAAATATATCACAAACTTATACACTGTCAGTCAAAAACGTATTTACGAAATAATTATTAAGAAAAAAAAACAATTGTCGCTAATTGAAGAATGAGCTGCAAAAATAAAATATTAATTTCATAGCAGGTCCACGTTAAACAACTTTCAGACATACAGCAGACTGTCTGGGATAATAACAATATGTAAACAATTGCATCTTCAGAATCGGATTATGTTGGATTGTGAGGCGTGCTCTCGAGCCCAACAATCGATCCTCTTACACATCAACCAGCATAGAAATTCAGCTGTTATTTATCTGTCTGACCTTCAGTTGATTGGAGATCAGGGACGCTTAAAAGATTTCAACACTAAAAGTCAATAAACATAGTATGGCGCTAGCCAGCAAAAGGGTAACATGTTTTACCAGTCCTTGGCATTCCTCGATGTGGCATTTCAGCATAAGGGACACATTTTCCAAATAAGATGCTAAGGCAGGCAGATTTCGATCAACGGTTCAGATTATATATCACTTTTCACTCATTATATGGGCACATCACTGTAACAAGAACGAATACAAAGAAAGTATTCAGTGTCCAGCAATTGGCAAAATTATTCCAAATACAGACAATTACAGATGTAAGGCTGTAAGATGCAAAGATCCGCTGGTCTTTCACAGCATGTAGTGGCAACGAAAACGATTAAACATAATGGAAACTGGAGGAACAAAACGTCATCTTGTGATGCGGCACACAGCCTTCTGTATTCAACACTGAGTTCAGCAACTTTCGCATTTGAACTTTTATTTTCTTCTACTTGACCATATAGTTGTGTTTATTCCAACACATATTTCCAACGTTCATCTGTTCCTGCCTCTATAATATTGCTTTGACTCTTCGGATTTGAAGAAGATTTGAAGAAGAGCCATTCACACTCGAATCGTCAACCCAGATTATTTCTCCACAGAGGAGGAAGAGGAGGAGGAGGAGGAGGAGGATGGGGAGAGGGAGGGGGAGGAGGAGGAGGAGGAGGATGAGGAGGAGGAGGGGGAAGGGGAGGAGGAGGAGGAGGGGGAAGGGGGGGGAGGAGGAGGATGAGGAGGAGGAGGAGGAGGAAGAAGAAGAAGAAGAAGGAGGAAGAGGAGGAGGAGGAGGAGCAGGAGAAGAAGAAGAAGAAGAAGTAGAAGAAGAGTGGCAGCGTGTCTGGCTTCCAGGTGCTGAGTGGCCACTATGATACTTCTGCCTACGTTTTCCACTTTGATTTGTGGACAGCACGTTGGTACAGTGATCAGCATTGCTGCCCACAGATCCAGGGACCCTGGTTCAATCCTGGCCTTGGGTGATTGACTGCTGAGAGTTGGCACATTCTCCACCTGTCTGCATGGGTTTCCTCCAGGTGATCCGGTTTTCTCCCACAGTGCAAACACGAACAGGTTAGGGGTATTTGTCATTGCCAAATTGTTTTATTGACCCAAGATGTAGAGATCAGATGGGTTAGCCTTGCTAATGTGTGGGCTTATGAGGATAGGGCAGGGTAGAAGGGCTGGTAGGTTATTCTATCTGAGAATCGGTGCAGGCTGGATGGGCCAAATTGCCTCTTCCACACGTTAGGGATTCTATGATTGAAACGCACACGTTTCTCAAAGGGGTCGTCTTCTCAGACGCTGAGTGATTGTTTCTGCTGGTTGGGTAATCTAGGTCATATAGCAGTCGCAGGATAAGGCCACGATTATTTCTGATTGAAGAAGATCTCCAAGAACACTGCCCTGATGAAGGAGCAACGCTCAAAAAGCACGTGATTCCAAATAAACCTGTTGGGTTTTAACCTGGTGTTCTGAGACTTATTCCAATTTCGGATTGAGTTGACTGGAAATTAATTCCTCAAAGAACAGTGTTTTTTCTTCAATTCACTGTCTAAGAGAGTTGCTCATGCTCCAAAAAATAATATACATGGGGGTGACATACCAAGAGTTTGCTCTCCCAGGTAAGTTCTCATATGTAGAACGGACAGGGAACTGGGTGTGGAGCAGAGGATTAGGCACGATGTCATTAGATGGCATGACAGTCACAATGGACCTGAGGGGCTACTCCTCAAAGCTTTCCTTTATCAAGTCGATAGTGTCGAGCCAAAACTATCACAATTCTATCACGTCATAACTGTTTATCAACTCTCCTTCTTGTGTTTTCTTTTTACAAGCGGAATCAACTCGCAAACGAAATTAAAAGAAAAAGCAAAATAAGTAATCAAGAAGAAAAAATGCTTCACTCGTTCAGTTGTTACCAATTACATTATCCATCCTTGAGACAATGCTATGATGTAACATTTTTTTTCCAGACTATAAATTGAAAATGTTTCCATTCTAAGAACAAATAAATTCAAAAATGAAGAAACAATATTTACCCTGATTGGATTTCAATACGTCGTTTTTTACTGAGTTTCTTGAGCTGAACAACTGACTTTTCGCTAAAACAATTAATTCTGTCGCCCGCTTTTTCTGATGAATATATTTGCAAATGCTTCAGCGATTTGTTCTTGGAGATTGCCGAGCAGAGTCCATCTATACAAGCGTCTGTGAGACTGTTGTTGGCCAACCTATGTTACAAATTGTGCAAAGGTAACATTGTGATTGAGAAAATGTTTTAGTTTCTCTTGAAAAAAAAGCTTGAGTTAGCAAAAGCACAAAATAACAACGACTCGATAAAATTGCAGATGGCAATAAAATAATTTCCATGTTTACGATTCATGATTGAACATTTGAACCGAAATTCAGCAACAATTTACTTACTCCAATGTTTCTATTTTGCACTTGGTGATTTCCAATGTTTTAAGTAATTGATGCACTCCAGAATCCTTCAAATGATTGTCTGTAAGTCTGAAGGCAGAAAATCGCAATGTAACAATTGCCCTTAGAAATCATCATTGTTGGATGTTGCTCTCTTGCGATAAGTTGTTTTAAATTGTTTTGTGCCCAAGCTATTCACAGTCTCCTTGGATATCTTTGATTTAAACTTGATCCTTGATCTGATTGTATGTCTGTGCATAGACCAAATCTAGCAAAGAAAAAAGTAATTCCTCTATAATTCTTTTAGCTTTGATATTGCGTACTGGAATTGTCTCTGAAATCTATTAGACACATCAACTATGGTCAATAGATTTTGAATCCCACATTTCGTTTTAAGAAAGGGTCCTACGAATTCAATTAAGACCCTTGCAAATTTCCTCAAATGCTCGTATTGGCAATAAGGGTGCTGGTTTTATCACCACATTAGGTTTCGCCATTATCTGACGTGCATGAATTATCACTACACCGGGTTAAAGTTATTTGGAATCACGAGCTTTCGGAGCGCTTCTCCTTCATTAAATGAGTAGAGGTTAGTTCATAAACACGGCATATATAGGCCAAGACGCAATTGCAAGATAGTGATACGTTGCATTGTGAATAATGTTTGGAATGCGAGTCTTTACAATTAATCAAGTATTTACAGGTGTGAAGAGTGTGAGTGGAGAGAAGAATAATCACAGGTTAAAGAGTTGTGAACTGTCTCAAGCGAGGACGGTAGGATTTTGCAAACCAAGGTAGTATGATGGGGGTTACAAGTAACGTGACATGAACCCAAGATCCCGCTTGAGGCCGTCCTCATGCGAGCGGAACTTGGCTATCAGTTTATGCTCGGAGATTCTACATTGTCGTGTGTCTTGAAAGCTGCCTTGGAGCACGCTTTCCAGAAGTTCGAAGACTGAGTGCCCTTGACTGTTCAAGTGCTCCCCCACTGGAAGGAAGCACTCCTGTCCGGCGATTATTGCATGGTGTCCATGCATCCATTGTTGTATTGTCTTCATGGCTTCGCCGATGTACCACGCCTCGGGGCATCCTTTCCTACAGTGTATGAGATAGAGAACGCTGGTCGAGTTGCATGAGTATCGACCATGTACCTGCGAGGTGGTTTTCAAGTGTGATGGTGATATCCACGTCGTTGATCCGGCACATCTTGCAGAGGTTGCCGTGGCAGAGTTGTGTGGTGCCACGGTCACTAATCAGACGCATATGACATGACTGGAAAATTTGAACCACATCTTTATGCAGTCCAGGCCAATAAAAAGTTTTTCTATTTTTGTTAGTATTTTCCTCCTATTGGTACCTCATGTGCTACCTGCAAAAACTATAATCTATACCCGATTGGCAATACTACTTGATGAGCAACTGCCCATTTCCCGTCCAAATGAATAAGCAGGGGTCTCCATTTTTTCTCACTATGACGTCACTCTAAAGGTTATAACATATCGGTATACACTCAGATTCCTCTTCCATGTATGTTCTCCGACACAGCTGTTTTGTCTCTTTATTGAATACAGGAGTTGGGACGTCTTGTTGAAGTTGTACAGGACATTGGTAACGCCACACTTGGAATACTCTGTGCAATTCTGGTCACCCTATTATAGAAAGGATATTATTAAACTAGAAAGAGTGCAGAAAAGATTTAATAGGATGCTACCGGGACTTGATGGATTGAGTTATAAGGAGAGGCTGAAGAGACTGGGACTTTTTTCTCTGGACCATAGGAGGGTGAGGGGTGACTTTATAGAGGTCTATAAAATAATGAGGGGCAGAGACAAGGTAGATAGTCAATATCTTTTCCCAAAGGTAGGGGACTCTAAAACTAGAGGGCATAGGTTTAAGGTGAGAGGGGAGAGATACAAAAGTGTCCAGAGGGGCATTTTTTTCACACAGTGGGTGATGAGAGTCTGGAACAAGCTGCCAGAGGTAGTAGTAGAGGCAGGTACAATTTTATCTTTTAAAAAGCATTTAAATAGTTACATGGGTGCGATTGGTATAGAGGAATATGGGCCAAATGTTGGCAATTGGTCTTAGTTTAGCGATTTTAAAAAAAGTAAGGGTGGCATGGACACGTTGAGCCAAAGGCCTGTTTCCATGCTGTAAACTCTATGACTCTATGATTCTATCTTTCTGTTAAACATATTTTAATTCTCCTTTTGAATCTATGTCAAATTTTAGCAGTGTGGTTGCTACACTGACTGACTTGCTGAAGAAGATTCTCACATTTCAATGTACGGTCGAGTGTCAAATTTGACGGCCTGAAGTCTGTGTTAACTACCGTCCCTTTGTTTGATACACCAAATTATGGATATCATTCAAGGTGGCCTTCGATGCGAGGGAAGTAGACGTCGCTGCCATGCTATTACAAGAAGTTGACAAAAAATTGCAGTGGCCTATTGAGTATTTTTCGCTGAAAGCTGAATCATCATCCGAAGTAATATTCAGCTTTTAAGAAATTTACCTTGATTGGTGCTGGCGTGGCAAAATTTTAACATTCCTGTTGCCAGAAATTCACCTGAGGCAATTGTAAATACTGAACACAATCCATGGATGTTTCTGTATAAATTTATGAATAAATAATCAAGGCATTCGATGGAGGCTATTACTGCAACAATTTAATTTAAATATATATTATCGCAGGGAGATATTACTTGATTGTCAGTGCTTTGTCACGATTATGCTGAAAGGAGAAAGAGTGTTCGGTGGTGGAATTCAAGGTCTGAAATTAGTTACTTTACTGTTATGTTTGCAACTTTTGATTTTGTGAAATGTATGTACGTTTATTCTGGAGTACTAGTAGTGTGGAACTGAAAGGTTTTGAACAATGAAACCATCGTTTAATATTGATGCTTCATTTTGCAAGGGCGGAGGATGCCACTGTGCCTTTCAGAAATATATTTGCATAGTGTTTCTCTGCAGTTATTTTAAGAGTGTCTGGCTTTTTGTCATTGTTACCGTATCTCATGCCTGGAGTGTAACATCTTATGCCTGTGCAAATTCAAAGTGCAATACCTATGGTCTAGGATGATTTCATAAGAAGATTTAGGAGTTTTTGACCTGGATGATAACATTACCATTGACCAGGAACTTAACTGGACTCGCCACATATTAACAAAATCTGCAAGAACAAGTCAGATGCTGGGAATACTGTGGTGAGTTATTCAGCGCCTGCCTCTTCAATGTCTGTCCATCATCGACAAGACTCAAGTCAGGAGTGTGAAGGAATGCTTCCCACTTGCCGGACTGAATGCAACTCCAACAACACTCAATAAATTTGATACCATCCAATACAAAGAAGCCCACTTGAATGCCACAACATCTGCAAACATCCACTCCTTCCATCATCAATGCACAGTAGCAGCAGGGAGTGCTATCTGCAAGATGCACGGTAGAAGTTAACCAACGATCCTTAGACAGCACCTGTCAAATCCAAGACCATTTCCATCTAGAAGGACAAGGGCAACAGATACAAGGGAATATCACCACTTGCAAGTTATCCTTTAAACCACTCTCCATCCTGTCTTAAAGTTTAACTTTATTTATTAGTGTCAAAAGTAGGTTTAATTTAACACTGCAATTAAGTTACTATGAAAGTCGCTGAGTTGCAAAACTCTGGCGCATGTCTGGGTGCACTGACGGGGAAATTAGCATGGCCAGTGCACCTATTCAGCACGTTTTTAGGACTTTGGCAGGAAACCTGAGCACTGGGACGAAAGCACACAGACACCGCGGGAGAGGGGGGGGGGAGTTGTGGGGGGGGGGGGGGGGGGGGCGGATTACCGGACATTCAGACTATGCACAAACAGTGCTCTATGTCCAGAATAGAGCCCGGGTCCCTGATTCTGTGAGGCAGCTATTCCAGCCACTTCGATAAATATCGAAGTTCCTTCACAGTCGCTGCTTCAAAATTCTAGAATTGCCTCAGTAATGGTATTGTGGGTCAATCCACAGCACGTGAACTGTCGCGTTTCAAGAAGGCAGCTCACCATCACCTTCACAAATGCAAATCGGGATGATCAATAAGTGTTGGCCAGCCAACGTCGCCCTGAATAAAATAAATCATAGTATTATGAAATTCGTGAAAAAGGGTCAGGCACACGTTGAAATTATGATGGTAACGGTTAGATATTGCGAGATTTGTTCAAAGTGGCACGCAAAAACATGAAACTGCAACATAGAATTTACATGAAGGACATAGAAAGGGGCAAAAAAAGGTTAAACATTAATAAAATGCAACATATTAAAATTATTTAACTATGACACAGAGAAATTAGTATATACCTAAAAAAAAGCATTACTGCATAACATACCATGGAGCAGGATAACTATTGCCTCGACATAACGATAAAATCAAATGAAAAACAATGTGATTTCTCAGCCATTTGCTCTTTCCCCAGTGCCCTGTGATAGCTTTTCTGCATGCATATCCTGTTCCATTTTGAAAGATTTTACTGAATTATAGTCGTTTAAATTTCCAATAGGATCCCACTCCCCATCATGGCAGAACAGTAATAATAATGATCATAATAATCTTAATTTTTGTTCTTTTTTAACATCAATTCCGAGTTCCAGGGCTATACTAGAAAACAAATTACGACACACTTCTAGAGTTGCTGCCCTTTGAAATTAGTGTTAAACTGTGACTCTGTCTGCCCCTCAAGACATGTAGCATATTATAATGCACTCATTTTAAGAAGAAAAATGGTAAATGACCTTCACAAATAATTATCTGTCCATTTTAGAAGTGCTAGCTGGGATTATAACTTTAACTAATAGATAAGCAGCTCTTATGTTGCAAAAATGATGCACGTTGAAAGATTTTTAAAATGTATTCTTCCATGTAATGCAAATAGCAGATTTAAACCGGGCAGCTATACTTGCACACCCACAGGCTAAAAATAACTAATTAAAGTGTCCAGCCAGCATGACGTCCATTACAACTTGCATGATTTTGTCATCCTCCCGGAGAGCGTTGCAGCAAACTCCATACATTGCTTATCCTAAGACCCCAGAAATGATTTGTAGTTTATTGCGCTCATCGTCTAATTCACGGTTTGAAAAGTCCAGAACCTCATGATTTAGCAACGAAGAACAGAATTCCTGAGCACGGCTACAGAATTATTTGCATATAAAGTGTCCCTCATTTAAGTGGTGATGCCGAATATTCTTGTATCCTTGAATTTGCATGGAGTTGGGCGGACCACGGTAGGGGAAAATCATACTGAGGACTGAAATGTTGTGCATGTGAATCATGGAAGGTTAAAAAAAAATACGAAACTGTGATATAAGAGTGCGGCTTTTAAATTGTCAGGTCATTTTATGTCATAGAGTCAGAGAGATTCACAGCGTGGAAACAGGCCCTTCAGCCCAACTTGTCCATGCCGCTCTTTTTTTTTAAACCCCTCAGCTAATCCCAATTGTCTGCATTTGGCCCATATCAGTCCATACCCATCATACCCATGTAACTATCTAAATGCTTTTTAAAATACAAAATTGTACCCGCCTCTACCACTATCTCTGGCAGCTTGTTCCAGACACTCACAACATCTGTGTGAAATGACTTGCCCCTCTGGACACTTTTATCTCTCACCCCTCTCACCTTAAACCTATGCCCTCAGGTTTTAGACTCCCCTACCTTTAGGAAACGATATTGACTATCTGGCTGATCTATGCCCCTCATTATTTTATCGACCTCTATAAGATCAACCCTCGGCCTTCTACGCTCCAGAGAAAAAATCCCACTCTATGCAGCCTCCCCTTATGACTCAAGTCCCGGTAGCATCTTTTCTGCGCTCTTTCTAGTTGAATAATATCCCTTCTATAATAGGGTGACCAGAACTGTACACAGTATTCCAAGTGTGGCCTTCCCAACGTCTTGTACAACTTCAACAAGACGTCCCAACTCCTGCATTCAATGTTCTGACCAATGAAACCAAGCATGCTGAATGCCTTCTTCACCACTCTGTCCACATGTGACTCCACTTTCAAGGAGCTATGAACATGTACTCCTGGATCTCTTTGTTCTGTAACTCTCCCCAACGCCCTACCATTAACTGAGTAAGTCCTGCCCTGGTTCAATCTACCAAAATGCATCACCTCGCATTTATCTCAATTAAACTCCATCTGCCATTCGTCAGCCCACTGGCCCAATTGATCAAGATCCCGTTGCAATCAGAGAAAACTTTCTTCACTGTCCACTGTGCATCGTCTTCTTTCAATTCAGGAGAAGGACATAACGGTATAGAGAAATTGTTATTTCCAAGTAGAAAACATCACTATTCCCCGCTGCTTGATCCTCCAGCTCAGCATTCACTGGCGAGGCAGAAAATCAACCTCGCGATACAGGTCCTTGAACCCCATGACAAATATGTAATATTTCAGAATTACCGTCGCAGAAGTATCAATAACTTGGAAAAAAAACTCTTTACCAATTCTTCTCAAGAATAAACGGACGTATATGGGACCAGGGTGTGGGTGGGGGGTAGGGGCAGGTGGGTGGTGGAGGAGGTTCTCGTCACCCAATTAGCCAATAAGAAACACATTAATTCACCTGCGTGCCAATATAAGTTAAAAACAGTTCTTTGATGGTGCTAATTACAATAAATCAGGAGCGTACTGCTATTGAAATAATGAATCTCGTCACGAAAATTTGAAGAGAAAAATGCCATTGAAGAGGCCTTGGGAAAATTGGTGGCATAAAATGATCCGCAAATAATAGGAATATGTCGATAATAATTTGCACAAATTCGCACATTCTTTTCAGAGAAATTTAAGTGCCATTGTAAAACAACGTGCAGTCGTTGTTTTTTTCTTCGTGGGGGAGTGGGGCGGTGGAGGGGGTGGGGCGATGGCGATGATAATTCCGTGTTACACTCCATAGGGTTTTTAATCACTGGCTAATTGTCTCTCAGTTTGGGTGAATCGAAAATCTTCAAATTCTAATACGTGAATTACCACTGATGGGTTTCGCCCCATCAATGTACCTGATCATAACATTTGGTATTTTGAACTGGTTCAGGGAAGTAGCCTAAAAATATAAGTCACAGCTGGGAATTAAATTCGTAATGGCCGCCTCAAAAATACGGGTCGAATCATATTTATTCAATTTTATGAGGTGTCCACAGTTCCATTCTGGGACCGTGAATCAGACAGCTTACATTTTGGAATGTATCGTGCAATAAGAATTAAAATCCTTCTGACTTGCCTGCCCAGTTACGTCTCAATACCATCCGCTCGCAATATCAAGGCTGGAATTCTCCGATCCCGCCTGCAACTGAAATTTTAGTGGGTGGTTTGCGTACAATGTGAAACCCCATTAACAGTGGGGCGGGAATTACCGGCTTTTAGAACAGCATGGCCAAATAATTCAAAAACAAGAATGGACTAACGAATTATCCAGAAACGTGCATACCTGAGTATTTTGCATTTATGAAACACCGGTAAAAGCCTCGCAATGTGTTCAGTATCCATGTGACAGTAAACTAAGTTCATCTCTCCGATAACACCACTGTGCTCCAGGACAGTAGCCAATACACGACAGTCCAAAACGTTCAAGGAAACACCGTTAAAGTCAGTTTTCCTCATTGATTCGAAAATTTCTTGCATGAATTGTGTGTCCTGAGATTCAAATAGAAGGTAGAACGTGTTCAGCAGTTTTTTCTTGCTGCCCTCACTGTACGCGTTTTTGAAGTCCTCATCCAGACGCTCCCTCAGCCAAACTTTTACCTCCCTAGTAGCATTTGGAGGAAAGTCACTCAGATCATTTTGCAGTTGTTCAGCTGAAGATGAAGCAGAGAGGCCAACGAGAAATCGCAGAAATATTTCATAGCGACCATCACTGTTACTGTACGCTTCATTCAGAGTGGATTTAATATCCTGTGGTGCTTTACTCAGAAGGATTGAGAGAGCTGCGAGAAATTCTTGGATGGTGAGGTGAGAGAACGTGTGGACAGCATACATGGTAGACGGATCTTTCTCCAACATTTCCATCATAAATCCTGAGGTGAACTGTGAAGGTTTGAGACCATGGCGACTGAAATCATCATCATAAAATATCAGTTTTTTCTTGCCTATACCCTCATAAGCCATAGCGCCAATTTTTAGCAAAAGTTCACGTCGATTCGCTATATCACCACCCCACCGATTTAATAGGCTGGCTATGTAGCTGGAAAACAGCGCTGTAACAGTTTTAGGCAGCGCCATTTCTTCCTTCTCGTCATTTACGAAGTATGGCCGAAGTGTAGAACAGATGACCCGACAGTAACAAGGGTTAAAACAAAGAGTGTATAAGATGTCATCCTGCTCGACGTAGGAAAATACCTTCGCTGCAATTTCTTCATTTTGGAAAAATCTCTGGAAAAATGTTTTTCTTTCTTCCTTAAAGAACCCCAGGACCTCCGCCCAGAGATTAATTCCAGCTTCATCCAATGACTCCAGGGCGGTGGGTCGACTTGTGATCAGCATGGAGCAGTCCTTCAATAATTTCTCTTGTACTAGACAGCGGACAATATCATATACTTCACATTGACAGTTGGGGTCGAAGCAATGATACTCATTAGCTGTGTTTCGTAATTGATCACCGAAATCAATAGTTTCTTTGAATTCATCCAATCCATCAAGTATTATCAGTATACGATTTGGTTCTTTCCAAACATCCTGAATGTAGTCCTGGAGATAAGGATATAAACTGACGGCGATTTGATTAAGGCTTGTCCTGCCTGTTATCGAATTGAAGTCCCGAAATTTGAAAAGAAATACGAAGTTGAACTGTTGATAGATTTTTCCTGCAGCCCAGTCATGAACAATTTTGTGCACCACGGTGGTTTTACCAATTCCAGCAACACCTGTTAACACGGAGGTTCCAGAAAGGCTGGTTCGACCAAAACTGCTTCGGAATAATTGATCAATCCGAACTTTCTCCAGCGATTCCTTCAGGTGTCGTTTTTGCCACTTTTCATGCTCTTTGCCTCTGGACAGCTGTTCGTGTTCAACAAGTGAGCGTTGACGAGGGGAAGATATAATGTGCAAGTCTGTGTACTCCTCAAGAGTAAAGTTTGTTTCATTTGCCACTGTCAGCCTCACAGATCGCTTGCGAAGCGTTTCCTTGTGTTGCCTGTAAATGTCTTTAAAAAAATAAAAGTTTCCAAAATACTGAAATGTATTAAATTATATACACGAGTTGAATAATTAAGACGTGTTGTAGAAAATAAAATTCTAATTAGCGTAAGTTAAATGATTTATTGTGTAAATAAATGGATGGAGGCTTGCTAGGTAAGAATTTATTGTACATTTTCCCTTTCCTTGAGCAGAATGGATAGGAGTTTTTAAAAAGCGATCCAACATTCAGCTGTGGTTCTCTAAGGCCAACTAGGAAACCAAATATTCCTTATTAACGTCACTGAGTCAGATCTTGCCTTTTTTAGAATGACATTTCCATGATCACACGCTTGCACATACTGGATCTTTATTCAATATTGACTTCATTAAATACATTTTCCCAGCAGCAAAAATGATGAAATAATGGCTATGGATTAGTCGTACAGTCCTTTGGTGTACTTGGCCGGTAAGTTACCTAACCTGCTATGATATTCAACAATGAGTGTTGACTCCAGCAGAAAACTAAATTTAAAAAGTTTACTTCTTCTGGATTTTTTCCCCTGATGCTTACGAAATACTTTATGATTAGCTATCTTTATTTTCATTATTCATGTTTTAAACTAGTTGGCATTTGGGTATTTCATGCATTGTGAAAAGGGAGCCAAGTTACAAAGCATCACTATATGGGCGGCACGGTAGCACAGTGCTTCACAGCTCCAGGGTCCTGGGTTCGATTCCCTGCTCAGGTCACTGTCTGTGTGGAGTTTGCACATTCTCCTCGTGTCTGCGTGGGTTTCCTCCGGGTGCTCCGGTTTCCTCCCACAGTCCAAAGATGTGTGGGTTAGGTTGATTGGCCAGGTTAAAAATTGCCCCTTAGAGTCCTGGGATGCGTAGGTTAGAGGGATTAGCGGGTAAAAAAAAAGGGATTAGCGGGTAGGGCCTGGGTGGGATTGTAGTCGGTGCAGACTCGATGGGCCCCTTTGAAATCGCAGTCATTTGATACCTGGAAAGAAAGACTGACTGTATACAATGTTTTAACAAAGAATTAATGTTGATTTTCTAATTGACAAAGTATTATTTATCGTATTAATATTATTTAGATATTCTGTTGAAGAATAGTGACGAGGCCGACAGTTTTTACCTTGTATTAAGAACAGCGTACCATTATTTAGACATTATTATACAAAAAAAGATTTGAAATAGTTTGTAATTCCTCATAATTGTGCAACGTCCCCCATTATGTTTTTTTTCTGCATTTAGTCCAATCACCCAGACTTACCTGTCGTTAATGGCTACACCGTCAGAAAGTTATATTATTTCCTTATTTATTCCAGTCCATCTCATGAACTAGAGAGATACAAGTATATTGAACATGCAGGACGAAAGGGAATGTGTAAAGAAATTGGAAATGGACATCGAAGTCAACATTATTCTTGTGTTTTAAAAATATGTTCGCTAAATGACAGTGTGATCATGCAAAATGATCATTAAAAACTAACAACCGTTATTCCATATATTTCTAAGTAAAACAATGAAATGTTGTCCATGCTGAGTTATTAAGTTGCTTAGCTATTTAAAATACATACTGAATATCCTCGGAGTAAATTATGATCGCCGAATATCAAATATTGATGTACTTACTGAAATTAATATGTTCATCTGTTGAAATCTTTCTAAACTATCATTGGGCTTCATAAGATAGACAGGGGAAATTCATTGCTTCATTTGGGGAGGTCAGTAACTTGAGACATCGTAAGAGTAAAACCAATCAGAGGAAAATTGGAAGCTACTTATACAAGAAAATGTAAATTCTTCCTTATCAATCGGTCACTATAACTGTGATTCATGCTTTTCTTTTAAACTGTGACATTCAATTACTATTGGAAATATGGTTTCATTTTCGAAGTCCTTGATGAACCAAGAATGAATATCTATGTTGACAATTCCCTGTTCCGATCAAGTCAATTATCATGCTTGTTCTATAATTAGGTAGGTTTTCTGCCATCATCTACCAACATTTCCTCGTTATCACTATTTATCTATCCGTTACTTGCACAATTGTCTCGGATTAACAGGGTTGTGTATTCAAAAGTACTCCGGGATTTCAGTACAAACTCAATGCTACATCTGAACTATAGTTATGAAACTTAGAAAGAAACTTAGAAACCCTACAGCACAGAAAGAGGCCATTCGGCCCATCGAGTCTGCACCGACCACAATCCCACCCAGGCCCTACCCCCCAATCCCTACATATTTACCCACTAATCCCTCTAACCTACACATCCCAGGACACTAAGGGCAACTTAGCATGGCCAATCAACCTAACCAAACATCTTTGGACTGATATCTTGATTTTCTGCAAGTTAGAGGCGCTGCCTTTCGATGACATATCAAAACTATACCCCATTCTCATTTCACTCTCCTCTCAGGCAGAATTTAAAAATCTCTGTCATTTTGTCTCAAAGGCCGAGTGCAGTAATGTCACTGTCCTGAAAATTATTTATCGATCCATCCAAGAAATTATAAACAACGGATTATCTGACCATTAATTTTAAAGCCGTAAATATGTTCAGTTAGTTTAATAACAAAAGTGTTTAATTAATATATAAGCAGTTTTAATGAAATAAAGGTACCTTCCATATAATTTGGTACTTTTGATGCAACGCGGCTCCACATTACTTCCTTGGCCAAATTGCAACCTGTTGATAAATGTGTGTATCATAAAAGTCACGAATAGGAGAGCATCAATAATATGAACAAATTCAAGTACTGAACGTGGATAAAGTACCTTTTTCTTGTATTTCTTTCAGTATTCCTCTCAACTTTGGCTTTGTGCTTTGCATTTTCACAAGAACTTCCCACAACGCTCTTCCTGCTTTTGCTCCCCGTTCGAAAACGACATTGAGAAGTTCGCTCGTTGCTGTTGTGCGATCGTCTACATCTACTCGTTGTCTGATGCACTGTAAACAAAATGCAAGCATTTTCAACCCACGTCCTTGTATTGTGGATCAATTACATGTGAGCATTGCCGGAAAAATGCACACAGAAATTGATCTGAACTCTGGAAAGGGAAGTACAATTTCAAACTGGGAGACAAAAATGAATACGGATGATAACCACAAAAAAAAGTGTGAAACACAGTAAAATGTTTTGAAGGACCATGCTTAATGGATGGTTCAGTGACAAAGCAATTCAAATGTAAAATGTTGTGAAATAGTTTGTTTTGGTAAAATAATAACGAGCTGCAGAAGTTTCTGAGGCAATGCTGTATCATAGAGAACTATGTAATGAAAGAGATGGAATGCATAAAAGTAAGGAAAATATTTATGCGTCCACAAACATTTTAATAAGACACCAGATCACTCAAAGTAGGCTCAAGTAAGACGATTGGCGTTTTGTACGCTGGCAAAAGAGGGACACACACGCACGCACACACACACACACACACACACACACACACACACACACACACACACACACACACACACACACATTAAAGACGCCCTATACAGAAAGAAGAAAATTGCCAAGTGATACTAGCCAATGAGGAAACTATAAGTCACTGAATCTCATCTCAGCTTCACCACATTGAAAACCAAAGGGAAAACAAATTTTATGTCTTCGATATAGAAACAGATATGAGAATTTGACACATGTATGTTATTAAAATAGGCTGTCAGAACAAGAAACATCTTGTGAAACATTGATATAAGCGCAGCACTTAATGACAAATGGATTAGCATTGGCCGCATTCTAGAATGGGATCACCATCTACTTATTCAGATTAAAGGGATTACTGTTGACATGAATTTCATTCTCTCTTATGATTAGTATTTTTGCGCACGATACCTAAGTCCATAAATTGCCAGAGCTATTTGTAGTTAACGTGAAAAGTTTGGATATTTGAACTGAAAGGCTTAGATCTGCAATTGGCAATCATGGCTGAAACTTCTAAAGATAGGTCCTACCCTATTATTAACAACATTCCGAATCAAATTGAATTCTGAAGTGCAAAATCAACTTTTCGACGCTGGAAGTAATTGGAATGGGGGAAATAAAGGTGAGATAAATAAAATAATCATTAAACCAATTGAAAATATCGAGAATAATATGCACCGTGGTTGAATGGTGCTGCGAAATTACATTAATATGCATATATCTAATTAATTAGAACTTGCAACCTAATGGGTAATTTGTCCGATTTGATCTGGCGCTATGTTACATATCACACCAGGTTCCTCGTATCTTATATCATGCCTGCTTACCAGGCTAAATCACGTTATTTTCTCATTCTCCATCTGCCCGCTAATCACAGCCGCTCTACTGGTGTCCAGTATCATTATGATAAACTGTTACACAGTCGTACAGATAACATTAACGCAGTTTTTTTTTCTGGTTAAAATTGACCCAATTTTCGAAATTAACAAAGAAAAGACTCAATAAAAGCTGTGAAAGTAACGTTAGGGCAAGCAGGATGCCGGCATTGTTATAAGAGAATGATCAAAATGTAGTTCTTTGGAAGGTGGTTCCAAACATCTGAGAACTACAATCTAAGGAGCGATTGTGCAGCTAATTAAGTGGAGAATGAAAAGAGAAACTAATGATGAGTAGTAAATAAGCCAGATGGAACAGATTAATCACATCACTGCCTCAATCATTATCCGGACTCACTGAACATCAGGAACTTGTTCAAAGGGTTAGAAAACATGTTTCGGACTGATGTAAGGAAGCGTTGCACACATAAAATCATCTAGTAGTTGCAAAACAGCTTAGTAGGCATGCATAAATAGCTGCTTTGTTCAGAAGCACGTGCTATGGATAACTGCACCATTTGCTGCCCATGGATTAATTTGCGAAGTTAAAAAAGCTAGATGTTCATAATTTTCATTGGCATCGCAAGGCCATAGTTTAGAAAAAAACAAAAAGTAAATCGAATGCAAACAGTACGTTACAACATGTCATGTATATTCTCAAATACGATAGTATTCTGTACATAACATCGATCAGGAAAGCGAACCGTTATCTCGCAACAGAAATATAGATACTTAGATTAGAAAGAATGCTTCTGAAACATTAGAATCATTTCTGGAAATATAAAGGTTAGGAAATAAAATGCTTTATTTTTCAAGTAGATATTGTGAATATCCCCACGTCATTAATATACGTCACCTGATAGTCCTGAGAACTAAGCATGTTGTCCGTCAGTAATGCCAAAGCAACAGTGTCAGCAAAGGCTTCAATGGCGTCTTCCAATCTCGGACGGTAGAAATCTGTGATTCTCCGGAGTTCCTTGTCGTTGATGTTCGACAGAAACGCCCTCATTTGAGTCTCAGCATCTACAAACGAAAGAGAAAGGAGAAACAGTTAATCAATGATATAAACTATGATAATGGCAATGGCTTTATATTTGTTCATGGGACGTTTGGGTCGCTGGCTGGGCCAATATTTATTTCCCATCAATGAGGGCAGTCAACCATCAACTACACTGCTGAGGATCTAGTGTCACATGTGGGCCAGATCAGGTGAGCACAAGGGATTTCCTCCCCTAAAGTGAACAATTTGGTTATATTAGACTTTCGATCCATAGTTTTCATTAGGTTTTTTCTGCCAAATTTTTCACATATTGAATTCAAGTGCCACCACCCGCAATGATGGGTTTCGAGCCAATGTCCCAAAACAGTAGCCTGCATCTCTGGATTACTATATGCTGATTTTTTTAATTGCAGAAAAAAACAGATTTTTCTATATTAGGCCACAGTGTGGTGCGTGCTTTTCTCAATATTAATATTAAATGCACATTGTACGTCAAGTAATATAGAACAGAGGATGCAAATAATTTGTTAAGCGGTTATTAAAGGGGAATCAAGAGGAAATTTGGAGGGAGAGATGCTTTGACAATTTTGTCGATTAAAGTTGCATATGACTTTGAAGCTGAGGCGTACTTTGGGGGATGGATCCAACGGAATGTTTTCTGCTATTATGGTAAAACGTTTGCATTTGCGACAGAAAACGCAGTTCCAACATGTGATTAGCCCTGGCATTTTGGTTCTCTTTTTAAAATCAGAATAACTTCAACGAACACTTTGTTTTAAATTGCCTCTAATTTTGTCATGCTTTTGCTCGTTTGATGTTTCCAAACGGTGTTCATTGGAATCAGCCGTACTTTCTTCACTCAGCTTACCATAAGGTTCAGGCAATCGTTGTGTTATTTCATCATTGTCTCTTTCTTGGGATTGCACAAATTGATGCTGATCCAATACGTTACGGGCCGGCCAAGTTTCTGTTTGTAAAAAAAAAACTTGATTTGTTGATCAGAATTATTCGTTGCAATGATTTTTCTCGAATGCACATGTATAATGAATAATGCACCAGATGTTCTGAGAGAAACCAGTCTTAGTGAGTAGCTGAAGGGAATGAGCATTCATAGAGTAATGTTTCTCGGCAAATTGATCGGATTGAAGGTGGATAAATCTCCAAGTGGCGCTGGAAACAGGTGATCCATTGGGAGCTGCATTCCAAATTCCTTTGGACTCTGAACTGTTTCCTGCAGATTGGAGCGTAGCTACGATAAGTCCGCTATTCAGAAAGGGAGGTAGAGATAAAACAGGGAAATATAGACCCGTGAGCGTAACGTCGGTGGGGAAGTTGCTACAGTCCATTATCCAGGATTTTATAACTCAGCATTTGGAAGGCAGTGGCATAATCAGACAAAGTCAGCATGGATTTACAAAGGGCAAATCATGCTTGACGAATATACTGATTTTTTTAGAGGATGTCGCTAGTAAAGTTCACCGAGGTGAACCAGTGGATGGAGTCTATTTAGACGTTAAGAAAGCTTTCATACGCATCTCACATAACAGTCTACCAAGGAAAGTTAAAGCACATGGTATTTCAGGTAATGTCGTGAGTTGAATAAAAACTGATTAGCAGATAGGAAGCAGGGCATTGGCATAAATGGATCTTTTACTGCTTGGCAGTCAATACCAATTGAAGTTTTATAGGGATCTGTGATAGGACCCCAACTTTCTGAGTCATAGTTTAGTGACGTGGAACAGGGAACTGAGATATTATCCCAAATTTTGCAGATGATACAAATTTGGGTGGGAAGATGAGCTGTGAGGAGGATGAAGAGATACATTAACGTGAATTGAACAGGCTGAGTGTGTGGACTATATTTATGACAGATGCAGTAAAATGTGGATGAAGGTGCGATTATTCATTTTGTTAGCATTAATAGGGAGACCAATTATTGCTTGAATGGGTGTAAATTGAGATAGGTGGATACTCAGCGAGACCTTGCTGTCCTCCCGCATCAGTCACTGGAAGTAAGTGTGCAGGTCAAGCAGGCAATAAAGAAGGCATATGGTATGTAACGAGAGAGTTTGAGTATAGGAATAGAGATATTTAATGCAATTGCACTGCGCATTGCAGAGGCCACATCTGGAGTAGCGTGTGCAGTTTTGGTGTCTTTATCTGAGGAAGAATGTCCTTGCTACAGAGGGAGTACAGCGAATTTTTACCAGGCTGATTCTTGGGATGGCAGGTCTGTCACATGAGGGGAGACTTAGTTCGTTATCATTACATTCATTGGTGTTTCGAAGAGTGAAAGGCGTCTGATAGAACCTATAAAATTCTAACAGGGTTAGACAGGGTAGATTCAGAAAGAATGTTTTCAATGGTGGGGCAGTCCACGACTAGGGGCATAATGTGAGGGTAAAGGGTTAACCTTTTAGAACAGAGGTGAGGAGAAATGTCCTGACCCAGAGGGTGGTAAATGTGTGGAATTCATTAGCACAGGAAGCAATTGAGGCTATAACGTTGTTTGATTTCAAGAAAACATTCTATATAGCACTTGGGGCTAACGAGATGAAGGAATATGGGGGGAACGGGCGATCAGGATATTTAATTCGAAGTTCAGCCATGATCAAAATGAATGGCGGAGCAGCTTGATGGGCTGAATTGCCTACTCTTGTTTCTACTTTCTATGTTTGTATGTTGAGATGAATGCTCCTGCGTTGGATATAGTTAATCGAATATCTAAAGTACTCCAAATGTTCGTTATTGTACCATTGTTATGATCTCTCGTGGAATATAGTCTCAACGTTTAGGCTTATCAAATTGTTGAATTTCGCAATCATCTGTTTAGGAACGACTAGTTTCGGATACGAAAGGGTCCCTATTTATAGCCTTTGTTCAAACATCGAACAAAGAGCTCATCTCGAGTCTTGAGGTGAGGCTGGCTGTCCTTCACATCAAGGCAGAATTTCGCCATAATTTGAGATCAAGGAGTGCATGCCAAGTGGGAGTTGATGCGTAACAGGTAGGAAACTCTACGCTGGTTGGAGATGCATTGGGCTCATGGAAAGATTTTCCAAGCTGTTTGAAGCCACGCATTGCATGCTCAGAACATCAATGTCTGATTATTTCCTGGTATTACCCGAGGCAGCCATCTTCAATTGTTTTATTATATTTTGTGATTACCTTCTCTAATTATTCAGTCAAATGTCAGTTTCCCTTCATCAACACATTTTATTGTGCCCCATGGGAAGGGCTCAAACCGTGGCTTGCAATTAGTAATGAGGTAGTCACCACCCCGGGGCGGACAACAACAGCCCGGGTAGACTAAAAGTTTAAGAAAACCCCATCATTCTATTCCTATTGGTTGAGCCTCCGCTCACTCCATGAAACAAGCCGTACTGCACTGTTGTTGCTGCAGCTGTCTGATCAAAACCGTGTTTCTTTTAGTCCAAACTAATTCGGTGTTCTGTTGTTTTAGTATTTCCCTTATGTTGCAGAGTAATGTTTGATTGCGATGAATGACAGGTCAGTTCGTATGACTGTGGACAGCTATGCTTTCACAGAGAATTCGACCTTATATTTTGTTTCAGATGCTGCTTGCAGTTGGAGACAGAGCAATGTCTCTTTTTTTTAATCCCCTCTCTGAAGTTGTAGATTTTGCTTTCAGCTGTTTTTGAAGCTACAGATGGGAAGGTATCCTCCCTGTCTCTGAAGTCTGAAGACTGGAAGGTGCTAGAAACTAAGTTTACTTCTGTGTTTTGCTGTCTGGAAAATAAACCCTTCCCTAAAAACTGCTTTATAGATTTTAGTCCATAAATGCTAAAAGCTGAAAACATAATATTGTATGATCATACGTGTTTAATGCTAATTAATTTTGCAGACGAGTGTATGACTGTGCCTTTTAATTGGAACAACAGATATAGCCAGCTGATAAGAATTACACTGTTTTCTGTTTTAGCCTTCTAATTGGTAAGAAAACTATGTTAATTCTTTTTGTTATATTCTAAACGTGTTCTGGAATAAGATTTGTCTGATGAAAACTTCAATCATCCCTGGAGTGCAACACTTTCTGCTCACCAATGTCAAACTCAAGTGTAAAACTTAGGGTCTAGGCTCACTTCACAAAACATATTAGTGTTTTTGGCCTGGGCCTGAAATGGATAGATGGACAGACAGACAGACGGACGGACGGGCGGACGGACGGACGGACGGATGGATGGATGGATGGATGGATGGATGGATGGAAACGAATACGTATAAGTATTGGCATATGCAGAAAATTGTGTATGATTCAATTCAACGTCAGACATAATATTTGGAGGCAAACATGAGCTTTACCTTTCAGCCGTGGATGGAAATCATGTTCCAGGTTGCCTGTGGGACTCATGCCGCTAGTGATGAAGCTGTGAATCTGATTCACTTGAAGAGAATGCTCCTCTTGTTTCTGAGAATTTATGTCAGTATCTAAGCCAATTATATTGTCCTTCGAATGTAGATTCGGGTATGATGCACTCGAGGTGGGAGTACTTCCGTCACCTTCTTTGTGTGCGGCGTCAACCTTCTCACAACGTGCCACAGTGCTTATGGTTTCTTCATGGACTGTAACTTGGCTTCGGTGCTTTTCATTTCTGCCTTTATTGGCTTTGAAAAAGGAGGATACATTCCTAGCCACCTGTCTCATTGCAAAAATTGTTTTGCCACCTGCTCGCCTCCTGCATTCATCAGCCTTGTTGCCGACATCTTCGCGGTTCTCACAAGGATGAGAATCCTCACATTTACTCGAGAATGTATCCGTCTTCTTAGCCATGCTATGTCCACACAGAGGGACTTCTGTCTGTAAAAGGACAATCCAGACACAAGCAGCAATGTCAAACGAGTAACCTTCATAAGCCTGCCCGCCACAAACTTAAAGGTAGGCATAATATTTTGCAGTATTCTGTGCTCTCCATGTGTGAGTTAAGGTACACGGTGGTTCAAATTAGCCAATAGGAAGCATAACTGAGATAATTGAGCCCAGAATGCAGCTGGGCATGTCCAACTAAGAGAGAACACCTGGACAACAATGACACCTATGTCAGACTCCTATTCATTAACTACGGCTCAGCCTTCAACACCATTATTCCCACCAAACGTATCTTCAAACTCCTGGCCTGGGCCTCCGCACCTCCCTTTGCGACTGGATCTCCAACTTCCCAACTCACAGACCACAATCAGTAAGGATAGGCAACAACACCTCCTCCATGATCAGCCTCACCACCGGCACCCCACAAGGCTGTGTTCCCCGCCCCCTAAAATGCTCCTTAGACATCTGTGAAAGTGTGGCCAAATTACCCCCCAATTCGATTTTCAAGTTTGTTGACGACACCACCGTAGTGGGTTCGATCTCAAAAAATGATGAGACAGAGCACAGGAATGAGTTCGAGGATCTGATGAACTGGTGCAGCAACAATAATCTCTCCCTCAATGTCAACAAAACGAAGGAGATTGTCATCGACTTCAGGAAGCGTAAAGGATTACATGCCCCTGTCTACATCAACGGGGACGAAATAGAAAGGGTCGAAAGCTTCCAGTTTTTAGGTATCCAGATCACCAACAACATGCCGACACTATAGTTAAGAAAGCCCACCAACGCCTCTACTTTCTCAAAAGACTGAGGAAATTTGGCATGTCAGCTACGACTCTCACCAACCTTTACAGAAAGCATTCTTTCTGGTTTTATCATAGCTTGGTATGGCTCCTGCTCTGCCCAAGACCACAAGGAACTACAAAACGTCGTGAATGTAGCCCAATCCTTCACGCAAACCAGCCTCCCATCCATTGACTCTGTCTACACTTCCCGCTGGACAAAGCATCCAGAATAATTAAGGAACCCCACGCACTCTGGATACTCTCTCTTCCACCTTCTTCCGTCGGGAAAAAGATATAAAAGTCTGAGCTCAGGTACCAACCGACTCAAGAACTCAAGAACCGACTCAAGAACAGCTTCTTCCCTGCTGCTGTCAGATTTTTGAATGAACTTACCTTGCATTAAGTTGATCTTTCTCTACACCCTAGCTATGACTGTAACATTACATTCTGCACTCTCATTTCCTTCTCCATGAACGGCATGCTTTGCCTGTGGAGCGCGCAAGAAAAAATACTTTTCATTTTATGGTAATACATGTGACAATAATAAATCAAGTCAGATCAAATCAAACAAAGGCAATGAGGCAGATTGAAATCTGGTTTTGGATACCTTAAATGACATTGTACATCAAGAATGGTATCACAATCAAAAGGGGGATGTTTGTTTGGGTTAATAAAACACTGTTGCGTGAAACATGTTAATGCCTGTTAATGCATGTATCCATGTGCGTGTCCAATTGTGGACTGTTTTACATTTACCAGCGTCATCCTGCATTGGCCACCTATCGGCCCACTCTCTCAACTTGTCAATCACACTGAAGCCCCTTAACGTCCTCCTCATGGCTCACCTAGCAAATTTTGAATCATTACTTCCGCCATGCAAATTACCAACATATATTGTGAATAGCTCGGCCCCAAGAGCTGATCACTGCCAGATCCCAATGGTCTGTGCCTGTCTCTTCGGAAACAACACATTCATTCTAGTCGTTGTTACCTGCCTGTTTATTAATTCTCAGGCCATGCCAAACTAATTATCAATACAGCCATGGACTAAAACCTGCCGTCATTTGCCTGCTTTGCAAATCAATTCCTCACTTAATTGAAAAAAAAAAGATCAGAATGAATTGTGAGTAATGCAGTTGCTATCACGAAGTATCAATCATTCGCTGTGCAAAGTCTATTGATAGCGTGTTAGCTTGTACCCTTCTCAAGCAATAAACAGTTTATTTTTGTTTTTATGACATGCCTTTGATAGCTAGATTAAAATGACACATCCTGTTTAGGTTGTCTGGATGCTAAGTCACTGTCAAGCTCGAGTGAAGCACATCAGACCCAATGCGTGAAAATGTCTCTCTCCAGCAGGCGCCATTTTCTTTTCACCTATCAATCTCTGAAGGCCAGAACCAAGTTATTACCGTAAAGTTATAGAGAGGCAGACAACGACATTTCCAAAACCTACGATAAAAAATATTTTGAGACTGCCAGAAACGCCACCCCAATATAGCATTGTTCACCATTATTTATCAGTTTGCATACATAGGTATTTTACCTTCCAGTGAATTTGTTTTATTCTAAATTCAGTGCAACATTGAGTAAATGGTTCTGGGTGTGACCCAAATAAAAGAGAAATTTGTCCACCAAGTTGAACAGTTCCATGCCATGCCCTATAAAATGAAAGTCAAAAGGTTTAGAATTGCAAGCAACACATTCTTCACGATTATAATCAATGTTCCTCGTGATTAATACGTGAAGTGCGATTTCAAGTGTTTAGATTTATCTGTTCTCTCGCATATATAAAGGCATTTCCACTCAACAGATATATACAGACATATGGACACACAAACACAACGTCTCCAGAGAGAACTCAAGCGAATCACAAACCACCGACATAGGTAACACTGACACATGCGTGAAAAGTACATAGATCACGTATAAGCTCAGGCAAGTTAACATATATGCAACGTATGGACCCACATCTATCACATCTTCATAAAAAAGCAAAATAAATCACACACATCCGCATCGAACAAGCAAGCAGCACACATAGATACATGCACCCGTTTTTTATGTAGCGCACGAAACACACACAAACCACATAGGATATGACGCACAAGACACATGGCACATAAAATACTTTTGCAAAAAGGGTACACGCAATTCACGTGCAACACATGGCAGAAAAGCAGATACCATTACACGCACAGCAAACACACACAGCTGAGCACATAGGCGCCCATGTACATTCATAGGTCTGCACAAATAACATATACTTACACGCACGTGTCAATGCTTCTCAATTATGAAAGCCAATGTCCGAATTAATGTATCTATATATATATATATATATATCACAGTCATCGAAAGTATACAAATGACCACTTCATTTGATATTTTACATAAAGAGTGATGTTTTTTAATCATTAGTTCTCTGAAGTGCCATGACAATGACCAATCACAAGTCATTTCCCTGCATTTGTCATTGCTCTTCCTTAATTAAATCAAACAATTTTATGCACATTTGTGATCCGCTTCAAATTGTGCCAGTTATTGAGCAGAATTTCCTCACACGTGGTATGGGAAAATGTTACATCTAACTATATCGAAATTTCAGAGCGGAGACAAATCATTCGGCCCAACACAGGGCCTTCTGTTTTCTTTTGAATTCTCCTCTCGAGTGGCAGTCCGAATAGTATTAATCCGCCCAGTTTCCAATGTATTTTATTCCATCAACTATTCAACATATACTTAAACGTTGAAGTGCCCACAGCTCAGTGGCCAAAACTGATATGCGTGCCAGTTTTCAATTCGTCGGGATAAATTAAATCCTCCTGTCTACAAATCATTCATAGAATGTATTGGGGGAAGATTCTTTAAAAATATATCGTGGATCCAAGTAGTAAACAGGCTTTTTCGGATCGATAATGAGGCTGATTTGAAAGAAAATATAAAAATCCTAGTGTTAATGATCCCTTAGGAATTAGTGACCGTTA